>NW_022141611.1:0-82127 GCF_007565055.1 Rhinopithecus roxellana
GGGATATCACCACTGACCCCACAGAAATACAAACTACCATCAGAGAATACTATAAACGCCTCTACGCAAATCAACTAGAAAATCTAGAAGAAATGGATAATTTCCTGGACACTTACACTCTCCCAAGGCTAAACCAGGAAGAAGTTGAATCCCTGAATAGACCAATAGCAGGCTCTGAAATTGAGGCAACAGTTAATAGCCTACCCACCAAAAAAAAGTCCAGGATCAGATGGATTCACAGCTGAATTCTACCAGAGGTACAAGGAGGAGCTGGTACCATTCCTTCTGAAACTATTCCAATCAATAGAAAAAGAGGGAATCCTCCCTAACTCATTTTATGAGATCAACATCATCCTGATACCAAAGCCTGGCAGAGACACAACAAAAAAAGAGAATTTTAGACCAATATCCCTGATGCACATCGATGCAAAAATTCTCAAAAAAATACTGGCAAACCGGATTCAGCAGCACATCAAAAAGCTTATCCACCATGATCAAGTGGGCTTCATCCCTGGGATGCAAGGCTGGTTCAACATTCGCAAATCAATAAACGTAATCCAGCATATAAACAGAACCAAAGACAAGAACCACATGATTGTCTCAATAGATGCAGAAAAGGCTTTTGACAAAATTCAACAGCCCTTCATGCTAAAAACGCTCAATAAATTCGGTATTGATGGAACGTACCTCAAAATAATAAGAGCTATTTATGACAAACCCACAGCTAATATCATACTGAATGGGCAAAAACTGGAAAAATTCCCTTGGAAAACTGGCACAAGACAGGGATGCCCTCTCTCACCACTCCTATTAAACATAGTGTTGGAAGTTCTGGCTAGGGCAATCAGGCAAGAGAAAGAAATCAAGGGTATCCAGTTAGGAAAAGAAGTCAAATCGTCCCTGTTTGCAGATGACATGATTGTATATTTAGAAAACCCCATCGTCTCAGCCCAAAATCTCCTTAAGCTGATCAGCAACTTCAGCAGTCTCAGGATACAAAATAAATGTGCAAAAATCACAAGCATTCTTATACACCAGTAACAGACAAGCAGAGAGCCAAATCACGAATGAACTTCCATTCACAATTGCTTCAAAGAGAATAAAATACCTAGGAATCCAGCTTACAAGGGATATCAAGGACCTCTTCAAGGAGAACTACAAACCACTGCTCAGTGAAATCAAAGAGGACACAAACAAATGGAAGAACATACCATGCTCATGGATAGGAAGAATCAATATCGTGAAAATGGCCATACTGTCCAAGGTTATTTCTAGATTCAATGCCATCCCCATCAAGCTACAAATGAGTTTCTTCACAGAATTGGAAAAAAACTGCTTTAAAGTTCATATGGAACCAAAAAAGAGCCCGCATTGCCAAGACAATCCTAAGTCAAAAGGACAAAGCTGGAGGCGTCACGCTACCTGACTTCAAACTATACTACAAGGCTACAGTCACCAAAACAGCATGGTACTGGTACCAAAACAGAGATATAGACCAATGGAACAGAACAGAGTCCTCAGAAATAATACCGCACATCTACAGCCATCTGATCTTTGACAAACCTGAGAGAAACAAGAAATGGGGAAAGGATTCCCTATTTAATAAATGGTGCTGGGAAAATTGGCTAGCCATAAGTAGAAAGCTGAAACTGGATCCTTTCCTTACTCCTTATACGAAGATTAATTCAAGATGGATTAGAGACTTAAATGTTAGACCTAATACCACAAAAACTCTAGAAGAAAATCTAGGTAGTACCATTCAGGACATAGGCATGGGCAAGGACTTCATGTCTAAAACACCAAAAGCAATGGCAGCAAAAGCCAAAATTGACAAATGGGATCTAATTAAACTAAAGAGCTTTTGCACAGCAAAAGAAACTACCAGCAGAGTGAACAGGCAACCTACAGAATGGGAGAAAATTTTTGCAACCTGCTCATCTGACAAAGGGCTAATATCCAGAATCTACAAAGAACTCAAACAAATATATGAGAAAAAAACAAACAACCCCATCAAAAAGTGGGGAAAGGATATGAACAGACATTTCTCAAAAGAAGATATTCATACAGCCAACAGACACATGAAAAAATGCTCATCGTCACTCGCCATCAGAGAAATGCAAATCAAAACCACAATGAGATACCATCTCAAACCACTTAGAATGGCAATCATTAAGAAGTCAGGAAACAACAGGTGTTGGAGAGGATGTGGAGAAATAGGAACACTTTTACACTGTTGGTGGGATTGTAAACTAGTTCAACCATTATGGAAAACAGTATGGCAATTCCTCAAGGATCTAGAACTAGATGTACCATATGACACAGCCATCCCACTACTGGGTATATACCCAAAGGATTATAAATTATTCTACTACAAAGACACATGTACACGTATGTTTATTGCGGCACTATTCACAATAGCAAAGACTTGGAATCAACCCAAATGTCCATCTGTGACAGACTGGATTAAGAAAATGTGGCACATATACACCATGGAATACTATGCAGCCATAAAAAAGGATGAGTTTGCGTCCTTTGTAGGGACATGGATGCAGCTGGAAACCATCATTCTTAGCAAACTATCACAAGAACAGAAAACCAAACACCGCATGATCTCACTCATAGGTGGGAACTGAACAATGAGATCACTTGGACTCGGGAAGGGGAACATCACGCACTGGGGCCAATCATGGGGAGGGAGGAGGGGGGAGGAGGGAGGGATTGCATTGGGGAGTTATACATGATATAAAAGATGAATTGATGGGTGCTGACGAGTTGATGGGATCAGCACACCAACAAGGCATAAGTATACATATGTAACAAACCTGCAAGTTATTCACATGTACCCTAGAACTTAAAGTACAATAAAAAAAAAGAATAAAAGAAAAAAAAATATATAGACATAATAGATATAATAGATATAGGTATAAAACATAGGCATAGTAGAAATAGGTATGAAATATAGACATAACAGATATAATAGATAAAGGTGTAAAATACAGACATAATAGATATAATACATATGGGTATAAAATACAGACAGAATAGATATAATAGATATAGGTATAAAATATAGACATAATAGATATAATAGATGTAGGTATAAAATATAGCCATATTAGATATAGGTATAAAATACAGACATAACAGATATAAAAGATATAGTTATAAAACATAGACATAATAGATATAATAGAGGTATAAAATATAGTCATAACAGATATAATAGATAGAGGTATAAAATAAAGACATAATAGATATAATAGATATAGATATAAAATATAGACATAATAGATATAATAGAAATAGGTATAAAATACAGACATAATAGATATAATAGATAAACGTATAAAATATGGACAAAATAGATATAATAGATATAGGTATAAAATATAGAAATAATAGATATAATAGATAAAGGTATAAAATATACACATTATAGATATAGGTATAAAATATAGACATAATGGATATAATAGATACAGTTATAAAGTATAGACATATTAGATATAATAGATATAGGTATAAAATAAAGACATAAGAGATATAGGTATAAAATACAGACATAATAGATATAGGTAAAAAATATATACATAATAGATATACCTATAAAATATAGACATAACAGATATAATAGATATAGGTATAAAATACAGCCATAATAGATATAATAGATATAGGTATAAAATACAGACATAATAGATATAGGTATAAAATATAGACAAAATAGATGTAATAGACATAGGTATAAAATATAGAAATAACAGATATAATATATATAGGAATAAAATATAGACATAATTGAAAGTTATAAAATATAGACAAAATGGATATAAAAGATATAGGTATAAAATATAGACATAATAGATATAATAGGTATAGGTATGAAATATAGACATACTAGATATAATAGATATATGTATAAGATATAGACATAATAGATACAATAGATATAGGTATACAATACAGACATAATAGATATAATAGATATAGGTATAAAATATAGACATAATAGATATAGGTATAAAATATAGACATAATAGATATAGGTATAAAATTTAGACATAATAGATATAGATATAGGTATAAAATATAGACATAATAGATATAATAGATATAGGTATAAAATATAGACATAATAGATATAACAGATATAGGTATCAAATATAGACATAATAGATATAATAGATACAGGTATAAAATATAGATATAATAGATATAAGTATAAAATATACATATAATTGATATAATAGATATACGTATAGAAAATAGATATAATAGATACAGGTGTAAAATATACACAATAGATATAATAGATATAGATATAAAATATGGATATAATAGATGTAATTATAAAATATCAATATAATAGATATAATAGATATAGGTACATAATACAGACATAAAAGATATAACAGAAGTATAAATATAGACATAATAGATATAATTGATAGAGTTATAAAATATAAACATAATAAATATAATAGATGAAGGTATAAAATATGGACATAATAGATATAATAGATATAGGTATAAAATAGAGACATAATAGATGTAATAGATACAGGTATAAAATATAGACATAATAGATATAGGTATAAAATATAGACATAATAGATATAATAGATATAGGTATAAAATATGGACATAATAGATATAACAGATATAGGCATAGAATATAGACATAATAAATATAATACACATAAGTATAAAATATAGACATAGTAGACATAATAGTGAGAGGTATAAAATATAGACATAATAGATATAATAGATATAGGTATAAAATATAGACATAATAGATATAATATATATAGGAATAAAATACAGACATACTTGAAATAGGTATAAAATATACACAAAATAGATATAAAAGATATAGGTATAAAATATAGACATAACAGATATAATAAATATCGTTATAAAATATAGACATAATAGATATAATAGATATATGTATAAGATATAGACATAATAGATATAATACATATAGATATAAAATATAGACAAAATAGATATAATAGGTGTAGGTTTGAAATACAGACATAATAGATATAATAGATATATGTATAAGATATAGACATAATAGATACAATAGATATAGGTAGAAAATATAGACATAATAGATATAATAGATATAGATATAAAATATAGACATAATAGACATAGGTATAAAATATAGATATATTAGATATAATAATTATAGGTATAAAATATAGACATAATAGATATAATAGATATAGGCATAAAATATAGAAAAATATATATAATAGTTATAGGTATAAAATATAGACATAATAGATAAAGATATAAAATATAGACATAATAGATATAGGTATAAAATATAGACATATGAGATATAATAATTATAGGTATAAAATATAGACATAATAGATATAATAGATATAGGTATAAAATATAGAAAAATATATATAAGAGTTATAGGTATGAAATATAGACATAATAGATATAGATATAAAATAGAGATTTAATAGATTTAATAGATATAGGTATAAAATACAGACATAGTAGATATAATAGATATAGGTATAAAATATAGACATAATAGATAAAATAGATAGAGGTATATAATATAGACATAATAGATATAGGTATAAAATATAGACAAAATAGATATAGGTTTGAAATATAGACATAGATATAATAGGTATAGGTATAAAATATAGACATAATAGATATAATTGAAATACGTATAAAATAAAAACAAAATAGATATAAAGGATATAGGTATAAAATATAGACATAATAGATATAATAGATAGAGGGATACAATATAGACATAATAGATATAAAAGATATAGGCATAAAATATAGACATAATAGATATAATAAATATAGGTATAAAATATAGACATAGTAGATATAATAGATATAGGTATAAAATATAGACATAATAGATAAAATAGGTAGAGGTATATAATATAGACATAATAGATATAGGTATAAAATATAGACAAAATAGATATAGGTTTGAAATATAGACATAGATATAATAGGTATAGGTATAAAATATAGACATAATAGATAAAATTGAAATACGTATAAAATATAGACAAAATAGATACGAAAGATATAGGTATAAAATATAGACATAATTGATATAATAGATAGAGGGATAAAATATAGACATAATAGATATAAAAGATATAGGCATAAAATATAGACATAGATACAGATATTGGTATAAAATATAGATATAACAGGGATAATGGATATAGGTATAAAATATAGATATAATAGATATAGGTATAAAATATAGTTATAATAGATATAATAGATATAGTTATAAAATAAAGATATAATAGATATAATTCACATAGGTATAAAAAATAGATGTCATAGATATAGGGATAAAATATAGATATAATGGATATAATAGATGTAGGTATAAAATATAGACATAATAGATATAGTAGATATAGTTATAAAATATAGACATAATAGATATATTAGATACGGGTATAAAAAATAGATATAAGAGATATACGTATAAAATACAGACAAAATAGATATAATAGATAAATGTATAATATATAGACATAAAAGATATAATAGATATAGACATAATAGATATAATAGTTATAGGTATAAAATATAGACATAATAGATATATAAGATATAGGTATACAATATAGACATAATAGATATAATAGACAGTTATAAAACCTAGACATCATAGATATAATAGATATAGGTATAAAATATAGACATAATAGATATAGGTATAAAATATAGAATAATAGATATAATAGATAAACGTGTAAAATGTAGACATTATAGATATAGGTATAAAATATAGTAATAATAGATATAGGTATAAAATATAGATATAGTGGCTCAATCCTGTAATCCCAGCACTTTGGGAGGCCGAGACGGGCGGATCACGAGGTCAGGAGATCGAGACCATCCTGGCTAACACAGGGAAACCTCGTCTCTACTAAAAATACAAAAAACTAGCCAGGCGAGGTGGCGGGCCCCTGTAGTCCCAGCTACTCGGGAGGCTGAGGGAGGAGAATGGCGTGAACCCGGGAGGCAGAGCTTGCAGTGAGCTGAGATCCGGCCACTGTACTCCAGCCCGGGCGACAGAGCCAGACTCCGTCTCAAAAAAAAAATTAATAAATAAAAATAAATAAATAAATAAATAAATAAATAAATAAATAAAATATAGATATAATATATATAATAGATATAGGTATAAAATAAAGACATAATAGATATAGGTATAAAATACAGACATCAGAGATATAGGTATAAAATATAGACATAATAGATATACCTATAAAATATAGACATAAGAGTTATAATAGATATAGGTATAAAATATAGATATAATAGATATAATAGATATAGGTATAAAATAAAGACATAATAGATAGAGGTATAAAATATAGACATAATAGATATAATAGATGTAGGTATGAAATACACACATAAGAGATATTATAGATATAGGTATAAAATATAGACACAATAGATGTAATAGACATAGGTATAAAATATAGACATAATAGATACAATAGATATCGGTCTAAAATATAGACATAAAAGATATCATAGATAGGGGTATAAAATATAGACAAAATAGATATAGGTATAAAATATAGACATAATAAATATAGGTATAATATTTAGACATAATAGATATAATAGATATAGGTATAAAATATAGACCTAATAGATATATTAGATATAGGTATAAAATATACACATGCTAGATATAATAGACACAGGTATATAATACAGATATAATAGATATAAGCATAAAATATAGATATAATAGATATAATAGATATACATATGAAAAATAGATATAATAGATACAGGTATAAAATACAGACAATAGATATAATAGATATAGGTAGAAAATATAGACATAATAGGTATCATTATAAAAAATATAAATATAATAGATATAATTGATATAGGTAAAAAACAAAGACAAAATGTATATAGATATAAAATATGTTTATAATACATATAGGTATAAAATATAGATAAAATAGATATAGGTATAAAATATAGATATAATAGATATAGGTATAAAATTTAGACATAATAGATATAGATATAGGTATAAAATATAGACATAATAGATATAGGTATAAAATATAGACAAAATAGATGTAATAGACATAGGTATAAAATATAGAAATAACAGATATAATAGATATAGGAATAAAATATAGACATAATTGAAATAGTTATAAAATACAGACAAAATGGATATAAAAGATATAGGTATAAAATATAGACATAATAGATATAATAGGTATAGGTATGAAATATAGACATACTAGATATAATAGATATATGTATAAGATATAGACACAATAGATACAATAGATATAGGTATACAATACAGACATAATAGATATAATAGATATAGGTATAAAATATAGACATAATAGATATAGGTATAAAATACAGACATAATAGATATAGGTATAAAATATAGACATAATGGATATGATAGATATAGGTATAAAATATAGAAATAAGAGGTACAATAGATATAGGTATAATATATGGACATAATAGATATAATAGATATAGGTATAAAATACAGACCTTATAGATATGGGTATAAAATATAGACATAATAGATATAATACGTATAGGTATAAAATATAGGCATAATATGTATAATAGATATAGGTATAAAATACAGACATAATACATATAGGTATAAAATACAGACATAATAGATATAATACGTATAGTTATAAAATATAAACATAATAGATATAGGTAAAAAATATAGACACAACATATATAATAGATACAGGTAAAATATAGACCTACTAGATATAGCTATAAAATATAGACATAATAGATATATTAGGTATAGGTATAAAATATAGATACAATAGATATAATAGATATAGGTATAAAATATAGATATAGTTCTCACTCATAGATGGGAACTGAACAATGAGATCACTTGGACTCGGGAAGGGGAACATCACGCACTGGGGCCTATCACGGGGAGGGGGGAGGGGGGAGGAGGGAGGGATTGCACTGGGGAGTTATACATGATATAAATGATGAATTGATGGGTGCTGAGGAGTTGATGGGTGCAGCACACCAACATGGCATAAGTATACATATGTAACAAACCTGAACGTTATGCACATGTACCCTAGAATTTAAAGTATAATTTAAAAAAAATATATATAGATATAATAGGTATTATAGACAGAGATATAAAATATATAAATAACAGATATAATCGATAAAATATATATTGGCATAAAATACAGATAGAATAATATAGGTATAAAGTATAGATGAAATACATATAATAGATACAGGTATAAAATATAGATATAATGGATATAGGTATAAAATATAGACATATTAGATATAATAGATAATGGTATAAAATATAGACAAAATAGATATAATAGTAATAGGTTTAAAATATAGACATAATAGATATAGATATAAAATATAGACATAATAGATATAGGTATAAAATATAGACATATGAGATATAATAATTATAGGTATAAAATATAGACATAATAGATATAATAGATATAGGTATAAAATATAGACAATAGATATAATAGATATATGTATAAGATATAGATTATAATAGATATAATGGATATAGGTATCAAATATAGATATAATAGATATAGGTATAAAATACAGATATAGTGGATATAATGGACATAGGCAAAAAAATAGACATAATAGATATAATAGATATTGGTGTAAAATATAGACATAATAGATATAATAGATAGAGATATAAATATAGACATAATAGATATAAGAGATATAGGTATAAAATATGGACATAATTGATATAATAGATATAGATATAAAATATAGACATAATAGATATAATAGATATAGGTATAAAATATAGACATAAGAGATATAATAGATATAGGAATAAAATATAGACATAATTGAAATAGGTATAAAATATAGACAAAATAGATATAGGTATAAAATATAGACATAGATATAATGGATATAGGTATAAAATATAAACATAATAGATATAAGAGATGGGTATAAAATATAGACGTAATAGATATAATAGATATAGGTGTAAAATATAGACATAGTAGATATAATAGATATAGGTATAAAATATAGACATAATAGATATAATAGATATAGATATAAAATATAGACATAAAAGATATAGGTATAAAATATAGACATATTAGATATAATAATTATCGGAATAAAATATAGACATAAGAGATATAATAGATATATGTATAAAATATACACAAAATATATATAATAGTTATAGGTATAAAATATACGCATAATAGATATAGATGTAAAATATAGACATAATAGAATTAATAGATATAGGTATAAAATATAAACAAAATAGATATAACAGACATAGGTATAAAATATACACATAATAGATATAGGTATAAAATATAGACAAAATAAATATAGGTATAAAATATAGATATAGATATAATAGATATTGGTATAAAATATAAACATAATAGATATCACAGAGATGGGTATAAAATATAGACGTAATAGATATAATAGATATCGGTGTAAAATGTAGACATACTAGATATAATAGATACAGGTATAAAATATAGACATAATGGATATAATAGATATAGGTAAAAAATATAGACATAATAGATATAACAGATATAGGTATAAAATACAGACATAATAGATATAATAGATGAAGTTAAAAAATATACACATAATAGATATAATAAATATAGGTATAAAATATAGACATAAGAGATGTAATAGATATAGGTATAAAATATAGACATAATAGATATAGTAGATATAGGTATAAAATATAGACATAATAGATATAGGTATTAAATATAGACATAATAGATATAATAGAAATAGGTATAAAATATAGACATAATAGATATAATAGATGTAGGTATCAAATATACACATAATAATAGTAATAGATATAGGTATAAAATATAGACATAATAGATATAGGTACAAAGTATAGACATAATGGTTATAATAGATATAGGTATGAAATATATACATGATACATATAATAGGTATAGGTTTAAAATAAAGACATAATAGATATAATAGATATAGGTATAAGATATAGACATAACAGATATAATAGATACAGGTATAAAATATAGACATAGAACCTTTAATAGACATAGGTATAAAACATTGATATAATAAATATAATGGATATAGGTATAAAATACAGACATAGTAGATATAATAGGTATTGGTATAAAATATAGACATAATAGATATAATAGATATAGATATAAAATATAGACATAATAGATATAAGAGATATAGGTATAAAATATGGACATAACAGATATAGGTATTAAATACAGACATAATACATATAAGACATATACGTATAAGATATAGACATAATAGACATAATAGATATAGATATAGAATATAGACATAATAGATATAATAGGTATAGGTATGAAATATAGACATAATAGTTATAATAGATATATGTATAAGATATAGACAAAGTAGATGCAATAGATATAGGTATAAAATATAGACATAATTGATATAGTAGATACAGATATAAAATATACACATAATAAATATAGGTATAAAATATAGACATATCAGATATAATAATTATAGGTATAAAATATAGACATGATATATATAATAGATATAGGTATAAAATATAGACATAATAAATATATTAGATATAGGTAAAAATATACACATGAAATAGGTATAAAATATAGACATAATAGATATAAAAGATATAGGTATAAAATATAGATATAATAGATATAGGTATTAAATATAGACATAATAGATATAATAGAAAAAGCTATAAAATATAGATATAATACATATAATAGATATAGGTATCAAATATAGACATAATTATTATAATAGATATAGGTATAAAATATAGACATAATAGATATGGGTACAAAATATAGACATAATGCTTATAATAGATATAGGTATGAAATATAAACATAATAGATATAATAGGTATAGATTTAAAATGAAGACATAATAGATAAAATAGATATAGGTATAAAATATAGACATTATAGATATGATGGATATAGGTATAAAATAGAGACATAATATATAAAATAGACACAGGTATAAAATATTGACATAATAGAAATAGGTATAAAATATAGACATAATGGATATAAAAGATATAGGTATAAAATATAGATAGATATAGGTATAAAATACAGACACAATTGATATAATAGATAAAGGTATAAAATAGAGACATAATAGATATAATAGATATAGGTATAAAATATAAACATAATAGATATAATAAATATAGGTATAAAATATAGATATAATAGATATAGATATAAAATATAGACAAAATAGATATAATAGTTATAGGTATAAAATATAGACTTAATAGATATAGATATAAAATATAGACATATTATATATAATAGATATAGGTATAAAATATAGATATAATAGATATAGGTATACAATATAGATATAAAAGATATAATAGATAGACGTCTAAAATATAGATATAATTGATATAGTCATAAAATATAGATATAATAGATATTGTCATAAAATATAGATATAATAGATATAATAGATATAGGTATTAAATAAAGACATAATAGATATAGATATAAAATATAGTTTTAATAGATAGAATAGATAGAGGTATAAAATATAGACATAATAGATATAGGTATAAAATATATACATAATAGATAAAAGAGATATAGTTTTAAAATACAGACATAATAGCTATAATAGATATACATATAAAATATAGACATAATAGATATAATATATATAAGTATAAAATGTAGACTAAATAGATATAATAGATATAGGTATGAAATGTAGACATAATAAATATAACAGATATAGGTATAAAATATTGACATAATATATATGATAGATATAGGTATAAAATATAGACATAATAGATATAATAGATATAGGTATAAAATATATACATAATAGATAAAAGAGATATAGTTTTAAATATAGACATAATAGGTATAATAGATATAGTTATAAAATATACACATAATAGATATAATATATATAGGAATAAAATATAGGCATAATAGACATAGTAGATATAGGTATAAAATATAGACATAATAGATATAATAAATATAGGGATAAAATATAGACATAATAGACATAATAGATAGAGGTATAAAATATAGACATAATAGTTATAATTGATAGAGTTATAAAATATAGACAGATAGAGGGATAAAATATAGACATAATAGATATAATAGATATAGGTGTTAAATAGACATAATATAGGTTTAAAATATAGACATAACAGATATAATGGATAGAGTTATAAAATATAGACATAATAGATATAATAGATAGAGGGAGAAAATACAGACATAATAGATATAATTGATATGGGTATAAAATACAGACATAATAGATATAATAAATAAAGGTATAAAATATAGACATAATAGATATAATGGATACAGGTATAAAATATAGACGTAATAGATATAGGTAAAAAATATAGACATAATAGATATAATAGATATAGGTATAAATATAGACGTAATAGATATAGGTATAAAATATAGACATAATAGATATAATAGATGTAGGTATGAAATATAGACATAATAGATATAATAGATATAGGTATAAATTATAGACATAATAGGTATAATTGATATAGGTATAAAATATAGACATAATAGATATAATAGATATAGGTATAAAATATAAATATAATAGATATAGGAAAAATATAGACCTAATAGATATAATAGGTATAGGTATAAAATATACACATAATAGATATAGGTATAATATATAGACAGAATAGATACACCAGATATAGTTATACAATATAGAAATTATAGTTATAATGGATATAGTTATAAAATATAGACATAATGGGTATAGGTGTAATATACAGACATAAAAGATATAATAGATATAGGTGTAAAATATAGACATAAAAGATTATAATCTATATAGGTATAAAATGTAGACATAATAGAGATAAGTATAAAATATAGATATAATAGATACAGGTATAAAATATAGACATAATATATATGATAGATGTAGGTATAAAATATAGGCATAATAGATATAATAGATATAGGTAAAAAATATAGACAGAATTGATATAATAGACATAGGTTTAAAATATAGACAAAATAGTTATAAAAGATACAGGTGTAAAATATAGATATAATAGATATAGGTATGAAATATAGACATAATAGATATAATAGAAATACGTATAAAATATAAATATAATAGATATAGGTATAATATTTAGACATAATAGATATAATAGATATAGGTATAAAATACAGACATAATAGATATAGGTATAATATTTAGACATAATAGATATAATAGATATAGGTATAAAATATAGACATAATAGATAAAATATAGTTATAAAATATAGACATAATAGATATATGTATAAAATACAGACATAAAGGTATAATAGATATACGTATAAAATATACACAGAATAGATATAATAGATATAGGTGTAAAATATAGACATAATAGATATAGATATAAAATATAGAAATAATATATATAATGGATATAGATATAAAATATAGACATAATATATAGTTATATAATATAGACATAATAGATATAATGGTTATAGGTGTAAAATATAGACATATAGTTATAAAATATAGACATAATAGTTATAATAGGTATAAGTATAAAATATAGACATAATACATATAGGTGTAATATTTAGACATAATAGATATAATAGATACAGGTATAAAATATAGATATAATAGATATAGGTATACAATATAGACATAATAGATATAATAGATATAGGTATAAAATAGAGACATAATAGATTTAATAGATATAGGTATAAAATATAGACATAATAGATATAGGTAACAAATATAGACATAATAGATATAATAGATATAGGTATAAAATATAGACAGAATAGATATAGGTATAAAATATAGACATAATAGATATAATAGATACAGTTATAAAATTTAGACATAATAGATACAATATATACAGGTTTAAAATATATATATAATAGATATAGGTATAAAATCTAGACATAATAGGTATAGTAGATATACGTATAAAATATAGACATAATAGATAAACATATAGATATAAAATATAGACATAATAGATATAATAGAAATATTTATAAAATATAGACATAATAGATATAATAGATATAGGTATGAAATACAGACATAATAGACATAATCGATATAGGTATAAGATATAGACATAATAGATATAATAGATATAGGTATAAGATATAGACATAATAGATATAATAGATATACGTATAAAATATAGACATAATAGATATAATAGATATAGGAATAAAATATAGATATAATACATATGGGTATAAAATATAGATATAATAGATATAGGTATAAAATGTAGACATAATAGATATAACAGATGCAGGTATAAAATATAGATAAAATAGATATAGGTATAAAATATAGATATAATAGATATAATAAATATACGTATAAAATATAGATATAATAGTTATAGCTAGAAAATATAGACATAATAGATATAATAGATACAGGAATAAAATATAGATATAATAGTAATAATTATAAAAAATAAATATAATAGATATAATAGATATAGGAATAAAATAGAGATACAATAGATATAGGTATCAAATATAGTTATAATTGATATAGCTATAAAATATAGTTATAATAGATATAATAGATATAATAGATACAGGTATAAAATATAGACATTATAGATATAGGTATTAAATATAGACATAATAGATATAAAACAGTTATAAAGTATAGATATAATAGATATAATAGATATAGGTATAAAATAAAGACATATTATATATAGGTATAAAATGCAGACATAATAGATATAGGTATAAAATATAGACATAATAGATATACCTATAAAATATAGACATAACAGTTATAATAGATATAGGTATAAAATATAGACATAATAGATATAATAGATATAGGTATTATATATAGCCATAAGAAATATAAAAGATATAGATATAAAATATAGACATAATAGATATAGGTATAAAATATAAACATAATAGATATAATAGATATAATTATGAAATACAGACATAATCGGTATTATAGATATGGGTATTCAGTATAGACAAAATAGATGTAATAGACATAGGTATAAAATATAGAAAAAATAGATATAATAGATTTCGGTATAAAATATAAACATGAAAGATATAATTGATAGGGTTATAAAATATGGATATAATAGATATAGGTATAAAATATCGATATAATAGATATAATAGATATATGTGTAAAATATAGATATAATAGATATAGGTATACAATATAGATATAATAGATATAATTATGAAATATAAATATAATAGATATAATAGATAAAGCTATAAAATATTGATATAATAGATATCGGTATAAAATATAGTTATAATAGATATAGGAATAAAATATAGATATAATAGATATAATAGATATAGGTATAAAATATAGACATAATAGATATAAAAGTTATAGGTATCAAATATAGACATAATAGATGTAATAGATATAGATATACAATACAGACATAAAAGATATAATAGATACAGGTATAAAATATAGACATAATAGATATAATAGATATCGGTATAAAATATAGACATAATTGATATAATAGATATAGGTATGAAATATACACATAATAGATATATGTATAAAATATAGACATCATAGATATAATAGATATATGTATAAAATATAGACATAATAGATATAGGTATAAAATATAGACATAATAGATATAATAGATATAGGTATAAAATATAGACATAATAGATATAGGTGTAAAATATAGACATAATAGATATAGTATAATATTTAGACATAATAGATATAATAGATATAGGTAACATATATATAGATATAATGGATATAGGTATCAAATATAGATATAATAGATATAGGTATAAAATATAGGTATAGTGGATATAATATGTATAGGTATAAAATATAGACATAACAGATATAATAGATATAGCAATAAAATATAGACATAATAGATATATTACATAAAGATATAATATAAAGACATAATGGATATTATAGATATTGGCATAAATTATAGACATAATAGATATAGGTATAAAGTACAGACACAATAGATAAAATAGATAAAGGTATAAAATATAGATATAATAGATATAGTTATAAAATATAGATATAATAGTTATAATAGATATATGTATAAAATATAGATATAATTGATATAGTCATAAAATATAGATATAATATATATAATAGATATAGGTGTAAAATATAGATATAATAGATATAATTATAAAGAATAAATCTAATAGATATAGTAGATATAGGTATTAAATATAAATATAAGAAATATAGGTATAAAATATGGTTATAATAGATATAGGAGTAAAATATAGACATAATAGATATAATAGAAATAGGTATAAAACATAGACATAATAGATATAATAGATATAGGTATAAAATATAGACCTAAGAGATATAATAGATATAGGTAAAAAATATAGACATAAGAGATATAATAGATATAGGTATAAAATATAGACATAATAGATATAATATATATAGGTATAAAACTGAGACATAATAGATTTGATAGATATAGGTATAAAATATAGACATAATAGAAATAATAGATATAGATATAAAATATAGACATAATAGATATAATAGATATAGATATACAACATAGACATAATAGATATAGGTACAAAATATAGAAATAATAGATATAGTAGATATAGGTATAAAATATAGATATAATAGATATAATACAGATAGGTATAAAATATAGACATAATGGATATAATAGATATAGGTATAAAATATAGACATAATAGATACAATACGTGTAGGTATAAAACATAGACATAATAGATACAGGTATAAAATATAGACACAATAGATATAGGTATAAAATAAAGACATAATAGATATTGGTATAAAATATAGACATAATAGATATAATAAATATAGGTATACAGTATAGACTTAATAGACATAGGTATAAAATATAGACATAATAGATATAATAAATATATGTATGAAATATCGACATAATAGACATAATGGATATAGATATAAAATATAGACCTAATAGATGTAATAGATATAGGTATAAAATATAGGCATAATAGATATAATAGATAGAGGTGTAAAATATAGACATAATAGATATAATTAAGAGAGTTATAAAATATAGACATAATAGTTTTAATAGATAGAGGGATAAAATATAGACATAATAGATATAATAGATATATGTTTAAAATACAGATATAAAAGATATAATAGATATAGGTATAAAATACAGACATAATAGATACAGGTATAAATATAGACATCACAGTTATAATAGATATAGGTATTAAATATAGACATAATAGATATAATAGATATAGGTATGAAATATACACATAATAGATATAATAGATATAGGTATAAATTATAGACATAATAGGTATAATTGGTATAGGTATAAAACATAGACATAACACATATAATAGATATAGGCATACATTATAGACATAATAGATATAGGTAAAAAATATAGACATAATAGATATAATAGATATAGGTATAAAATATAGACATAATAGATACAGGTATAAAACATAGACAGAATAGATACAACAGATATAGTTATACAATATAGAGATAATAGTTATAATAGATATAGGTATAAAGTATAGACATAATAGGTATAGTTGTAAAATACTGACCTAAAAGTTATAGCAGATACAGGGGGAAAGCATAGACATAAAAGACATAATAGATATAAGTATAAAATGTAGACATAATAGAGATAGGTATAAAATATAGATATAATAGATACAGGTATAAAATATAGACATAATATATATGATAGATACAGGTATAAAATATAGACATAATAGATATAAAAGATATAGGTTTAAAATACAGACATAATAGATATAATAGATGTAGGTATAAAATATAGACATAATTGATATAATACTTATAGGTATAAAATATAGACTTAACAGATATAGGTATAAAATATAGATATAATAGATATAATAGATACAGGTATAAAATATAGATATAATAGATATAATTATAAAATATAAATATAATAGATATAGTAGATACAGGTATAAAATGTAGACATAATAGATGTAATAGATATAGGTATAAAATGTAGACCTAATAGATATAATAGATACAGGTACAAAGTATAGATATAATACATATAGGTGTAAAATATAGATAAAATAGATATAATTATGAAATATAAATATAATAGATATAATAGATATAGGTAAAAATATAATGGATAAAGGTATAAAATATGGTTATAATTGATATAAGTATAAATCATAGATATAATAGATATGGGCATAAAATATAGACATAATAGATATGATAGATATATGTATAAAACATAGATATAATAGATATAATGGATATAGGTATCAAACATAGATATAATAGATATAGGTATAAAATATAGATATAGTGGATATAATAGATATAGTCATAAAATATAGACATAATAGATATAATAGATATAGGTGTAAAATATACACATAATATATAATGATAAAATAGAGACATAATAGTTATAATAGATATAGGTATAAAATATAGACATAATAGATATAGGTATAATATTTAGACATAATAGATATAATAGATATAGTTATAACATATAGACATAATAGATATGATAGATATAGGCATAAAATATAGACATAATAGATATAATAGATATAGGTATAAAATATAGACATCATAGATATAATAGATATAGGTATAAAATATAGACATAATACATATAATAGATATAGGTATAAAATATAGACATAATATTTAGGTATAAAATTTAGTCATAATTGATATAATAGATATAGGTAGAAAACATAGACATAAGAGTTATAATAGATGGAGATATAAAACATACACATAGTGGATATAATACACACAGGTATTAAATATAAACATAATAAATACATATGGTAATATAATAGGTAGACATAATAGATATAATAGATATAGGTATAAAATATCGATATAGTAGATATAATAGATATACGTATAAAATATAGATATAATAGATATAGGTATAAAATATAGATATAATAGATTTAGGTATAAAATATAGATATAATATATATAATAGATATAGGAATAAAATATAGACATAATAGATATAATAGATATAGGTATAAAATATAGATATAACAGATATAGATATGAAATACAGACACAATAGATATAGATATAGGTATAAAATAAAGATATAATAGATATAGGTATAAAAAATAGATATAATAGATATAATAGATAAAGGTATAAAATATAGACATAATAGACATAATAGATATAGGAATAAAATATAGACATAATAGATAAAATAGATATAGGTATAAAATATAGACATTATAGATATAATAGATAAAGGTAAAAAATATAGACATAATAGATATATTAAATATAGGTATAAAATATAGACATAAGAGATATAATAGATATAGGTATAAAATATAGACATGATAGATATGATAGATATACGTATAAAATATAGACATCATAGATATAATAGATATAGGTATAAAATGTAGACATAATAGATATAATAGATATAGGTAGAAAATATAGACATAATAGGTATAACACATATAGGTATAAAATGTAGACATAATACATATTATAGAGACACGTATCAAATACAGCCATAATAGATATAATATATATAGGTATAAAATATAGACAGAATAGATATAGGTAAAGAATACAAACATAATAGATATAATAGATATAGGTATAAAATATGCACATAAGTGTTATAATAGACATAGGTATAAAGTGTAGACATAATAGATATAATAGATATAGGGATAAAATATAGACATAAAAGATATAATACATATAGGTATAAAATATAGAGATCAGCGATATAATAGATATAGGTATAAAATATAGACATAATGGACATAGATATAAAATATAGATATTATAGAATACATAGAGGTATAAAATATGGACATATAAGATATAGGTATAAAATATATACATAATAGATATAAGAGATATAGTTATAAAATATAGATATAATAGTTATAATAGATACAGGTATAAAATATAGACATAATAGATATCATATATATGTATAAAATATAGACTTAATAGATATAATAGATATGGGTATAAAATGTAGACATAATAGATATAATAGATATAGGTATAAAATATAGACATTATAGATATAGGTATAAAATATACACATAATAGATATAATAGATACAGTTATAAAGTATAGACATAATAGATATAATAGATATATGTATAAAATAAAGACATAATTGATATAGGTATAAAATACAGAAATAATATATATAGGTATAAAATATAGACATAATAGATATACCCATAAAATATAGACATAACAGTTATAATATATATAGGTATAAAATATAGACATAATAGATATAGTAGATATAGGTATAAAATATAGTCATAATAGATAAAATAGATATAGGTATAAAATATAGACATAATAGATATAATAGATATAGGTATAAAATATAGACATAATAGATATAATAGATGTAGGTATACAATATAGTCAAAATAGATATAATATTTCCATAAATGTATTATAGACATAATAGGTATAATTGATATAGGTATAAAACTTAGACATAATTGTTGTGATAGATCGAGGCATAAAATATACACTTAAAATATATAATAGATAGAGCTATAAAATATAGACATAATAGATAAAATAAATATAGGTATAAAATATAGACTTAATAGATATAATAGATATAGGTATAAAATATAGACATAATAGATACAATGGATATAGGTATAAAATATTGACATAAGAGACATAACAGATATAGGTATAAAATATAGACATAATAGATATAATAAATATAGGTATAAAATAGAGACAATATATTTTATAGATATAGGTATAAAATATAAGCAATAAATATATAACAGACATTGGTATAAAATATTGACATAAGAGAAATAATAAATATAGGTATAAAATATAGACATAATAGATATAGTAAATATAGGTATAAAATATAGATAATAGATATAATACATATAGGTATAAAATAGAGACATAATAGATATAATAGATATAGGTATAAAATATAGACATAATAGATATTATAAATACAGGTATAAGATATAGATATAATAGATATAATGGATATACGTATAAAATACAGATATAATAGGTATAAAATATAGATATATTAGTTATAATTGAGATAGGTATTAAATATAGATATAATATATATAGTTATAAAATATAAATGTACTAGATATAAAAGATATAGGTAGAAAATATAGATATAATAGATATAGGTATAAAATATGGATACAATTGATATAATAGATATAGGTATAAAATATAGTCATAATAGACATAATAGATATATGTGTAAAATATAGATATAACAGATATAATAGATACAGGTATAAAAAATAGACATAATAGATATCGGTATAATATATAGACATAATAGATATAATAGATATAGGTATAAAATATACACATAATAGATATAATAGATATAAGTATAAAATATAGACCTAATAGATATAATCGATATAGGTATAAAATATAGACAGAATAGATATAAAAATATAGTGATACAATATAGAGATAATAGTTATAATAGATATAGGTATAAAATCTAGACATAATAGGTATAGGTATAAAATACAGACGTAATAGATATAATAGATATAGGTGTAAAATATACACATAATCAATATAATAGAGATAGGTATAAAATATAGACATAATAGATACAATAGATAAATATATAAAAGGTAGACATAAAAGATATAATAAGTATAGGTATAAAATATAGACATAGTAGATATAACAGACATAGGTATAAAATATAGACATCATAGATATAATAGGCATAAGTATAAAATATAGATATAATAGATATTGATATAAAATATAGATATAATAGATAAAATTATAAAACATAAATATAATAGATATAATCGATATAGGTATACAATACAGATATAATATATATAGGTATAAAACATAGTTACATTAGATATAGGTATAAAATATAGATATAATAGACATAATAGATATAGTTATAAAATATAGAGATAATAGATATAATAGATATAGGTATAATATGTACACCGAATAGATAAAATAGATATAGGTATAATATATAGACATAATAGATATAATAGATATAGGTATAAAATATAGCAATAAAACATATAATACATGTAGGTATGAAATATAGACATAACAGATATAACAGATATAAGTATAAAAAAGACATAATAAATATAGGTACAAAGTATAGACATAATAGATATAATAGATGTAGGTATAAAATATAGATATATAGGTATAAAATATAGTTATAATAGATATAGGTATAAAATATAGACATTGGAGATATAAGAGATATAGGTATAAAACATAGACATAATATATATGATGTATATGGGTATAAAATATAGACATAATACATATGATAAATATAGGTATAAAATATAGACATAATGGATATAATAGATATAGGTGTGAATTATAGATATATACAGGTATAAAATATAGTTATAATAGATATAGGTATAATATATAGACATAATAGATAGAGGTATAAAATACAGACATAATAGATAAAGGTATAAAATATAGACATAATAGATATACCTATAAAATAAAGACATAACAGTTATAATAGATATAGGTATGAAATATAGACATATTAGATATCATAGATATAGGTATAAAATATAGACATAATAGATATAATAGGTATAGGTATGAAATACAGACATAATAGATATTATAGATATAGGTATAAAATATAGACAAAAAAGATGTATTAGATAGGGATATGAAATATAGATATAATAGATATAGGTATAAAATATCGATATAATAGATATAATAGATATATTTATAAATTATAGATTTAATAGATATAGGTATAAAATATAGATATAATAGATAAAATAGATATAGTTATAAAATATAGATATAATAGATATAATTATAAAATATAAATATAAGAGATATAATAGATAAAGGTATAAAATATAGATATAATAGATATCGGTATAAAATATAGTTATAATAGATACAGGTATAAAATATAGATATAATAGATATAATAGATATAGGTATACAATATAGACATAATAGTTATAACAGATATAGGTATCAAATATAGAAATAATAGATATAATAGTTATAGGTATAGAATACAGACATATTAGATATAATAGACATAGGTGTAAAATATACACATAATAGATATAATAGTTATAGATATAAAATATAGACATAAGAGATATATTAGATATAGGTATTAAATATAGACATAATAGATATAATAGATATATTTATAAAACATAGACATAATAGATATAATGGATATAGGTATAAAATATAGACATAAAAAATGTAATAGATATAGTATAAAATATATACATAACAGATATAATAGATATAGTTATAAAATATATACATAACAGGTATAATAGATATAGGTATAAAATATAAACATAGTAGATATAGGTATTATATACGGACAAAAAAGATATAATACACAGAGGTATAAAATATAGACATAATAGATATATAAGATATAGGTATAAAATACAGACATAATAGATATAATAGATATAGGTGTAAAATACAGACATAATAGATATGATATATATAGTTATGAAATATAGACATAATATATCTGATAGATATAGGTATAAAATATAGTCATAATAGATATAATAGATATATGTATAAAACATAGACATAATAGATATAGTAGATACAGGTAAGAAATATAAATATAATAGTTATAGGCATAAAATGTAGATATAATAGATATAATAGATGTACGTATGAAAAATAGATATAATAGATACAGGTATAAAATATAGACAAAAGATATAATAGATATAGGTATAAAATATAGATATAATAGATATAATTATAAAACATAAACATAATAGATATAATAGATATAGGTATAAAATATAGATATAATAGATATACTTATAAAATATATTTATAATAGTTGTAGGTATAAAATATAGATATAATAGATATAGGTATAACATATAGATATAGTGGATATAATAGATATAGTTATAAAATATAGACATAATAGATATAATAGATACAGGAATAAAATACAGACATAAGAGATATAATAAATAAAGTTATAAAATATAGTCATAATAGATATAATAGATATTGGTATAAAATAAAGACATAATATTTATAGGTATAAAATATAGACATAATAGATATAATACATATAGGTATAAAATATAGACATAAGAGGTATAATAGATATAGATATAAAATATAGTTATAATAGATGTAGGTATGAAATATAGATATAATAGATATAATAGTTATAGCTATAAAATATAGACATAATAGGTATAATAGACATAGGTATAAAATATACATATAGATATAATGGATACAAGTATCAAATATAGATATAATAGATATAGGTATAAAATATAGATATAGTGTATATAATAGATAAAGGTATAAAATATACACATAAGAGATATAGGTATAAAATGTAAAATAATAGATACAACAGATATAGGTAAAAAATATAGACATAAGAGATATAATAGAGATAGGTATAAAAGATAGACATAATAGATATGGGTATAAAATATAAACATAATAGATATAATGGATATAGGTATAAAATAAAAAGAAAAGCGATATAATAGATATAGGTATAAAACATAGACATAATAAATATAATCGATGGAAGTGTAAAATGTAGACATAGTCGATATAGGTATAAAGTATAGACATAATACATAAAATAGATATAGATATAAAATATAGGAATAATACATACAATAGATATAGGTATACAATATAGACATAATAGATATAATAGATATAGGTATAAAATATAGACATAATAGTTATAGCTATAAAATATAGACATGAAGATATAATAGATATACGCATAAAATATACACAGAATAGATGTAATAGATATAGGTGTAAAATATAGACATAATAGATATAGGTACAAAATATAGACAGAATAGATACAACAGATATAGTTATACAGGATAGAGATAATAGTTATAATAGATATAGGTATAAAATATAGACATAATAGGTATAGCTGTAAAATACAGACATAAAAGATATAATAGACATAGGTGTAAAATATTGACATAAAAGATATAGATATAGGCATAAAATGTAGACATAATAGAGATAGGTATAAAATATAGATGTAACAGATACAGGTATAATATAAAGACACAATATATATGATAGATATAGGTATAAAATATAGACATAATAGATATAATAGATATAGGTAAGAAATATAGACAGAATAGATGTAATAGACATAGTTATAAAATAGAGACAAAATAGATATAATAGATACAGGGGTAAAATATAGATATAATATATACAGGTATAAAATATAGACATAATAGATATTATAGAAATGCGGATAAAATATAAATATAATTGATATAGATATAAAATATAGATATAATAGATATAATAGATACAGGTATAAAATATAGATATAATGGATATAAATATAAAATATAAATATAATAGATATAATAGATATAGGTATAAAATATAGACATAATAGATATAATTGATATAGGTATAAAATATAGACATTATAGATAGAGGTATAAAATATAGACATAAAGATATAATAGATATACGTATAAAATATACACAGAATACATGTAATATATATAGGTGTAAAATATAGACATAATAGGTATAGATATAAAATATAGACATAATATATATAATGGACATAGAAATAAAATATAGACATAATATATAGTTATGAAATACAGACATAATAGATAAAATAAATATAGGTGTAAAATATAGACATAATATATAGTTATAAAATATAGACATAATAGTTATAATCGATATAGGTATAAAATATAGACATAATAGATATAATAGATATAAGTATAAAATATAGACTAGATAGATATAATAGATATAGGTATAAAATGTAGACATAATAGATATAATAGATATAGGTATAAAATATAGACATAATAGATATAATAGATATCGGTATACAATATGGACATAAAACATATAATAGATGGGGTAGAAAATATAGATATAATAGATATAGGTATAAATTATCGATATAATTGATATACGTATAAAATATATATATATAGATATAGGTATAAAATATAGTTATAATAGATATAATAGATATAGGTATAAAATATAGATATAATATGTATAATTATAAAATATAAATATAACAGATATAAGTGATAAAGCTATAAAACATAGATATAATAGATATCGGTATAAAATATAGACATAATAGATATAATAGATATAGGTATAAAATATAGACATAATAGATATAATAGATATAGGTATAAAATATAGACATATTAGATATAGGAATAAAATGTAGACATAATAGATACAGTTGTAATATTTAGACATAATAGATATAATATATATAGGTATAAAATATAGAGATAATAGATATAATAGATATAGGTATAAAATATAGACATAATAGTTATAGATATAAATTATAGACATAAATATATAATAGATATAGGTATAAAATATACAAAGAATAGATGTAATAGATATAGGTGTAAAATATAAACATATTAGATATAGATATAAAATATAGACATATATATAATGGATATAGGTATAATATATAGACATAATATATAGTTATGAAATATAGACATAATAGATAAAATAGATATTGGTGTAAAATATAGACATAATATGTGGTTATGAAATATAGATAATAGGTGTAATAGATATAGTTATGAAATATAGACATAATAGATAAAGGTATAATATTTAGACATAATAGATATAATAGATATAGGTATAAAATATAGACATAATAGATATAGTAGATATAGGCATAAAATATAGACATAAGAGATATAATAGATACAGATATAAAATATAGATATAATAGATATAGATATTAAATATAGATATAATAGATATAATAGATAGACTTAATACATATAATAGATATAGAAATAAAATATAGCTCCAATAGATATAATGGATAAGGGTACCAAATATACATATAATAGATATCGGTATAAAATATACATACAGAGGATATAATAGATATAGTTATGAAATATAGACATAATAGATATAATAGAGATAGGTATATAATATAGACATGATAGATATAATAGATAAAGATATAAAATATAGACATAATAGATATAATACATATTGGTATAAAATATAGACATAATAGCTATAGGTATAAAATGTAGACATAATAGATAAAATAGATAAGGGTAAAATATATAGACATAAGAGGTATAATTGTTATAGGTATAAAATATTGACATAATAGATATAATAGATATACGTATAAAATATAGACATAAGAGATATAGGTATAAAATATAGACATAATAGATACAATAGACACAGGTATAAAATACAGACATAATAGATATGATATATATAGGTATAAAATATAGACAGAATAGATATGATAGATATAGGTATAAAATACAGACATAATAGATATAATAGAAATAGGTATAACATATAGACATAATAGATATAATAGATATAGGTATAAAACATAGACATAATAGATATTGGTATAAAATATAGACATAATAGATATAGGTATAAAATATAGACATAATAGATATAATAGATATAGGTATCAAATATAGACATAATAGATATAATAGATATAGGTATAAAACCTAGACATAATAGATATAATAGATACAGGTGTAAAATAAAGATATAATAGATATAGGTATAAAATATAGATATAATAAATATAATAGATAGACATAATAGATATAATATATGGGTATAAAATGTAGACACAATAGATTTAATGGATATGGGTATCTAATATACATATAATAGATATAGGTACAAAATATAGATATAGTGAATATAATAGATATGGGTATGAAATATAGACCTAATAGATATAATATATATAGGCATACAATATAGACATGATAGATATAATAGATATAGGTATAAAATGTAGACATAATAGATATAATAGATATAGGTATAAGAAGTAGACAGATATAATTGATACAGGTATAAAATATAGACATAAGAGGTATAATGGATATAGGTATAAAATATAGACATAATAGATATAATCGATACAGTATAAAATATAGACATAATAAATATAATCGATACAGATATAAAATATAGACATAATAGATATAGGTATAAAGTATAGACATAATAGATATAATAGATATCGGTATAATATATAGACATAATACATATAAAAGATATAGGTATAAGATATACACATAATAGATACAATAGATATAGGTATAAAATATAGACATCCTACATATAATAGATATAGGTGTAAAATATAGACAAAAGGGACATGATATATATAGGTATAAAATATAGACATAACACATATGATAGATATAGGTATAAAATATAGACATAATAGATATAATAGATACAGGTAAAAAATATAGATATAATAGATATAGGTATAAAATATAGATGTAATAGATGTGATATATAAGTATAAAAAATAGATATAATAGATACAGGTATAAAATATAGACAATATATATAATAGATATAAATATAAAATATAGATGTAAAAGATATAATTATGAAATATAAGTATAATAGATATAATAGATATGGGTAAAAAATATAGATATAATGAATATAGGTATAAAATATGGTTATACAGTACCAGGAGAGCTTATACTACACTGTAAAATAAATTTCTAGAAATCAAAAATTGCTTAAATATTAAAAAATATATATGGTTATAATAGAATAGGTATAAAATATAGATATAATAGATATAGGTATAAAGTACAGACACAATAGATATAGTAGATATAGGTATAAAATATAGACATAAGAGGTATAATAGATATAGGTAGAAAATATAGACATAGTAGATATAATACATATAGGTATAAAATATCGACATAATAGATATGGGTATAAAATATAAACATAATAGATATAATAGATATAGTTATAAAATATAAATATAAGAGATATAATAGATATAGGTAGAAAATATAGATATAATAGATATAATTATAAAAAATATAAATATAATAGATATAATTGATATAGTTATGAAATATAGACGTAATAGATATTATAGATATAGGTATAAAATAAAAACATAATATAATAGATATGGGTATAAAATATAAACATAATAGATATAATAGTTATAGGTATGAAATACAGACATAATACATATAATAGATATAGATATAAAATATAGACATAATAGGTATGATATATATAGGTATAAAATACAGACATAATAGATTTGATAGATTTAGGTATAAAGAAGAAACATAATAGATATAATAGAAATAGGTATAAAATATAGACATAATACGTATAATAGACATAGGTATAAAACATAGACATAATAGGTATAATAGATACAGGTATAAAATATAGATAGAATAGATATAGGTATAAAATATAGATATAATACATATAATATATAGACATAATAGATATAATAGATATAGGTATAAAATATAGATACAATAGATATAATGGATATAGGTATCAAATATAGATATAATAGATATAGGTATAACATATAGATATAGTGGATATAGGTATAAAATATAGATGTAATAGATGTGATATATAAGTATAAAAAATAGATATAATAGATACAGGTATAAAATATAGACAATAGATATAATAGATATAAATATAAAATATAGATGTAATAGATATAATTATAAAATATAAGTATAATAGATATAATAGATATGGGTAAAAAATATAGATATAATGGATATAAGTATAAAATATGGTTATACAGTACCAGGAGAGCTTATACTACACTGTAAAATAAATTTCTAGAAATCAAAAATTGCTTAAATATTAAAAAATATATATGGTTATAATAGATATAGGTATAAAATATAGATATAATAGATATAGGTATAAAGTACAGACACAATAGATATAGTAGATATAGGTATAAAATATAGACATAAGAGGCATAATAGATATAGGTAGAAAATATAGACATAGTAGATATAATACATATAGGTATAAAATATCGACATAATAGATATGTGTATAAAATATAAACATAATAGATATAATAGATATAGTTATAAAATATAAATATAAGAGATATAATAGATATAGGTATAAAGTATAGACATAATAGATATAATAGATATAGGTATTAAATATAGACATAATAGATATAGGTATAAAATATAGACATAATAGATATAGGTATAAAATATAGACATAATAGATATAGGTACAGAATATAGACATAATAGCTATAACAGATATAGTTATAAAATAAAGACATAATAGATATAATAGATATAGGTATTAAATATAGACATAATAGATATAGGTATAAAATATAGACAAAATATTTATAGGTATAAAATATAGACATCGATATAATAGATATAGGTATAAAATATAGACATATTAGATATAATAATTTTAGGTATAAAATATAGACATAATATATAAAATAGATATAGGTATATTATATAGACATAATAGATATAATACGTATAGGTATAAAATATAGACATAATAGATATAGGTATACAATATAGACATAAAAGATATACCTACAAAATATAGACATAACAGTTATAATAGATATAGGTATAAAATATAGACATAATAGATATAATAGATATAGGTATAAAATACAGACATAATAGATATAATAGATATAAGTATAAAATATAGAAATAATAGATATGATGGATATAGGTATAAAATATAGATATAATAGATATAGATATAAAACGTAGATATAATAGATATAATAGATATAGGTGTAAAATATCGATATAATAGACTTTGGTATAGAATATAGACATAATCGATATAATAGATATAGGTGTAAAATATATACATAATACATAGGTATAAAATTTAGTCATAATAGATATAATTGATATAGGTATAAAATATAGACCTAATAGTTATAATAGATGGAGATATAAAATATAAACATAGTAGATATAATCCATATAGGTATTAAACGTCGACATAACAAATATAATAGATATGGTAATCAAATAGAGACATAATAGATATAATAGATATAGATAAAAATTTAGACATAACAGATATAATGGATACACGCATAGAATATAGATATAATAGATATAACAGTTATAGATATAAAATATAGACATAACAGATATAATAGATATACGGATAAAATATAGACATAATACATATAATAGATATGGATAGAAAATACAGACAAAGTAGATATGGGTACACAATATAGACATAATAAATATAATAGATTTAGGTATAGAAAATACTCATAATAGACATAACAGATATAGGTATAAAATATAGACATAATAGACATAATAGATATAGGTATAAAATATAGACATACTAGATATAATAGATATAGGTGTAAAATGTAGACATAAGAGGTATAATAGATACAGATATAAAATATAGACATAATAGATATAATAGATTGAAGTATAAAATATAGACATAATAGATAAGATAGATATAGGTATGAAATATATACATAATAAATTTAATAGATATACGCATAAAATACAGTCATCGTAGATATAATAGATATAGGTATAAAATATAGACATAATAGACATAATAGATATAGTTTTAAAGTATAGACATAATAGATATAGTAGATATAGGTATAAAATATAGCCATAATAGATATAGGTATAAAATATAGATATAATAGATATAGGTATAAATATAGATATAATGGATGTAATAGATGTAGTTATAAAATATAGACATAATAAATATAATATATATAGGTACAAAATTGAGTCATAGTAGATTTCATAGATATAGGTGTAAAATACAGACATAATAGACTTAATAGATATAGGTATAAAATATAGACATAATAAATATAATAGATATAGGTATAAAATATACACATAATAGACATAATAGATATAGGTATAAAGTATAGACATAATAGATATCATAGATATAGATATAAAATATAGACATAATAGATATAGGTATAAAATATAGACATAATAGATATAATAGATGTAGGTATAAAATATAGATATAATAGATATAGGTATAAAATATAGATATAATGGATATAATAGATGTAGGTATAAAATATAGACATAATAGATATAATAGATTAAGGTATAATATATGGACATAATCGATATAATAGATATAGGTATAAAATATAATTAAAATAGATATAATAGATACAGGTATATAAAATGGACATAATATAATAGATATAGGTATAAAATATACACATAAAAGATATAATAGAGGTTTAAAATATAGACGTAATAGGTATAATTGATAGAGTTATAAAATATAGACATAATAGATATAATAGGTAAAGGTATAAAATATGGACATAATAGATATAATAGATATACGTATAAAATATAGATAGAATAGATATTCTATATATAGGTATAAAATATACACATAATAGACATAATAGATATAGGTATACAATATAGACATAATAAATATAATAGGTGTATAAAATATAGACATAATAGATATAATAAGAATAGGTATATAATATAGACGTAATAGATATAATAGACATAGATATAAAATATAGACATAATAGATATATTAGATATACGTAGAAAATATGGACATAGTACATATAATAGAGATATAAAATACAGGCATAATAGATATAATCGATATAGGTATAGAATAAAGACATAATAGACATAGGTATAATATATAGACATAAGAGATATAATAGATATAGGTATAAAATATAGACATCATAGTTATAGGTATGAAATATGGACATAAAAGATATCATAGGTAGTGGTATAAAATATAGACATAATAGATATAATAGATATAGGTATCAAATATAGACATAATAGATATGGGTATAAAATATTAACATAACAGATATAATAGATATGGGTATAAAATATAAACATAAGAGAAATAATAGATATAGGTATAAAATATAAACATAATAAATACAATCGATACAGGTATAAAATATATATATAATAGACATAGGTAAAAAGTATAGACATAATAGATATAATAGATATAGATATAAAATATAGACATGATACATACAATAGATATAGGTATACAATATAGGCATAATAGATATAATCGATATAGGTATAAAATATAGACAAAATATGTATAGGTATAAAATATAGACATAATAGATATAATAGACATAGGTATAAAATATAGACATAATAGATTTAATAGACATAGGTACAAAATATAGACATAATAGATATAATAGATACAGTGTATAAAATATAGACATAATAGATATAGGTACAAAATATAGACATAAGGGATATAATAGATATAGGTATAAAATGTAGACATAATGATATCATAGATATAGGTGTAAAATACAGACATAATAGATATAATAGATATACGTATAAAACGTAGACATAAAAGATATAATAGATATAGGTATAAAACATAGACATAATAGGTATAATAGATATACGTATAAAATATAGACATAATAGATATAGGTATTAAATACAGACATAATAGATATAAGAGATATAGGTATAAAATATAGACATAATAGATATAATAGATATAGGTATTAAATATAGACATAATTGACATAGGTATAAAATATTGACATAACAGATATAGGTATAAAATATAGACATAATAGATATAGGTATAAAATACAGACATCATAGATATAATAAATAGAGGTATAAAATATAGACTTAACAGATATAGGTATACCATATACACATAATAGATATAATATGTATAGGTATAAAATATAGACATAATACACATAATGAATACAGATATAATATATAGCCATAATAGATTTAATAGATATACGTATAAAATATAGACATAGTAGATATAATAGATATAGGTATAAAATATATACAGAATAGATATAGGTATAAAATATAGACCTAATAGATATGATAGATATAGGTATAAAATATATACAAATCACATATAATAGATATAGGTATAAATTATAAACATAATAGACATAATAGATAAAGGAATAAAATACAGACCTAATAGATATAATAAATAGAGGTATAAAATGTAGACATAATAGATATAATAGATAGAGGTATAAAATATAGACATAATAGATATGATAGATATAGGTATAATATATAGACATAATAAATATAATAGATATAGCTATAAAATATAGATATAATAGATATAATATAGGTATAAAATATAGACATACTACACATAATAGATATAGCTATAAAATGTAGACATAATAGATATAATATACATACGCATAAAATATAGGCATAAAAGATATAATAGTTATAGTTATAAAATATAGACATAATATATATAATAGATATAGGTATAAAATATAGATATTATAGACATAATACATACAGGTATAAAATACAGATATAATAGGTATTGGTATAAAATATAGACATAATAGATATAATATGGATAGGTATAAAATATAGACATAATAGATGTAATAGATATGTGTATAAATATAGACATAATAGATATAATAGATATAGGCAAAAAATATAGACATAATAGATATAATATATAGAGGTATAAAATAGAGACATAATAGATATATGTATAAAATATAGACATAATAGATACAATCTGTTTAGGTATTAAATATTGACATAATACGTATAGTTATAAAATACAGATATAACAAATATAATAAATACAGTTATAAAATATACATATAATATTTATAATTGATATAGGTATAAAATACAGACATAATAGATATAATAGATATAGGTATAATATATAGACATAATATATATAGATAAAAAATATAGACAATAGATATAATAGACATAGGTGTCAAATACAGACATAATAGATGTAGGTGTAAAATACAGACATAATAGATATAATAGAAATAGGTATAAAATATAGACATAATAGATTTAATAGATAAAGGTATAAAATACAGACATAATAGATATAGGTATAAAATATAGTTAGAGTGGTTATAATAGATATGGGTATGAAATATAGACATAATAGATATAATAGATATAGGTACAAAATAAAGACATGATAGATTCAATAGATAAAGATATTAAATATAGACATAATTGATATAATAGATATTGGTATAAAATAGAGACATAATAGATATAGGTATAAAATATAGACATAATAAAAATAATAGATATAGGTAAAAAATATAGACATAAGACGTATAATAGATATAGCTATAAAATATAGACATAATAGACAGAATAGATATAGGTATAAAATGTAGACATAATAGATATAGGTATACAATATACACATAATAGATATAATAGATATAGGTATAAAATAAAGACATAATAGATATAATATATATAGTTATAAGATATAGACATAATAGATATAGGTATAAAATACAGACATAAAAGTTATAATATGTATAGGTATAAAATATAGACATAATAGACATAATAGATATAGGTATAAAATACAGACATAATAGATATAATAGATATAGGTATAAAATATAGACATAATAGATACAGGTATAAAATATAGACATAAAAGATATAATAGATATAGATATAAAATATAGACATAGTAGATATAATAGATGTAGGTATAAAATGCAGACATAATAGATATAATAGATATAGGCATAAAATATAGACATAATAGATATAATAGATATAGGTATAAAATATAGATATAATAGCTATAGGTATAAAATACAGATATAATAGATATAAAAGATATAGGTGTAAAAGATAGATATAATCGATATAAAAGATATGGGTATAAAATATAAATAAAATAGATATCGGTATAAAATATAGACATAACAGATATAAGAGATATACGTATAAAATATAGACAAAATAGATATAGCTATAACATGTAGACATTATAGATATAATATAGGTATAAAATATAGACATAATATATAGAATAGATATAGGTATAAAATAGAGATATAATGGATATAGGTATCAAATATAGATATAATGGATATAGGTATAAAACAGATATTGTGGATATAATAGATATAGGTATAAAACATAGACATAATAGATATAATAGATATAGGAACAAAATATAGACAAAATAGATATAATAGATAAAGATTTAAAATATAGTCATAATAGGTATAATAGATATTGGTATAAAATATTGACATAATAGATATAGGTATGAAATATAGACATAATAGATATAATAGGTATAGGTATAAAATAAAGACATAATAGATATAATAGATAGAAGATTAAAATATAGATATAATATTTATGATGGATATATGTATAAAATATAGATATAATAGATATAGGTATAATATATAGACATACTATGTATAAAAGATATACGTATAAAATATAGACATAATAGATATAATAGATATAGGTATAAAATATAAACATAATAGATATAATAGATATAGGTATAAGATATAGACATAATCGATATAATAGATATAGGTATAAAATATAAACATAATAGATAAAATAGATATAGGTATAAAATAGAGACAAAATAGATATAGGTAGAAAATATAGACATAGATGTAGTAGATATAGGTATAAAATATAAACATAATAGATATAATAGAGATGGGTATAAAATATAGATGTAATAGATATAATAGATATAGGAGTAAAATATAGACATAGTAGATATAATAGATATACGTATAAAATATAGACATAATTCATATTATAGATATAGGTATAAAATATAGACATAATAGATATAATAGATATAGGTATAAAATATACACATAATAGATATAATAGATATAGGTATAAAATATAGACATAATAGATATAGGTATAAAATATAGACATAATAGTTATAATAGAAATAGGTATAAAATATAGACATAATACATATAATAGATATAGGTATCAAATGTAGACATAATAATTATAATAGATAAAGGTATCAAATATTGACATAATAGATATAGGTATAAAGTACAGACATAATGGGTATAATAGATATAGGTATGAAATATAGACATAATAGATATAATAGGTATAGGTTTAAAATAAAGACATAATAGACATAATAGATAAAGCTGTAAAATATTGACAGAGTAGATATAATAGATAGAGGTATAAATTATAGACGTAATATATATAATAGATATAGGTATAAAATATAAACATAATAGATATAGGTATAAAATGTAGACATAATAGATTTAATAGATATAGGTATAAAACATTGATATGATAGATATAATAGATATAGGTATTAAAAATGGACATAATAGACTTAATAGATACAGCTATAAAATATAGACAGAGTAGACATAATAGATATAGGTATAAATTATAGACATAATAGATGTAATAGATATAGTTGTAAAATATAGAGAGAGCAGATATAATAGATATAGGTATAAAATATAGACATAATGGATATCGGTATAAAATATAGACATAATAGATATAATAGATATAGGTATAAAATATAGACATAACTGGTATAAAAATATAAGTATGAAATATAGACATAATAGATATAGGTATAAAATATACACATAATATATATAATAGATATATGTATAAGATACAGGCAAAATAGATATAATAGGTATAGGTATAAAATATAGATATAATAGACATAATACATAGAGGCATAAAATACAGACATAACAGATATAATAGATATAGGAATAAAATACAGACAATTGAAATATGTATAAAATATAGACAAAATAGACATAAAAAATATAGGTATCAAATATAGACATAATAAATACAATAGATATATGTATAAGATATAGACATAATAGATATCGGGATAAAATATAGACATAATAGATATAGGTATAAAATATAAACATAGATATAATAGATATAGGTATAAAATATAAACATAATAGATATAATAGAGAGGGTATAAAATATAGACGTAATAGATATAGGTATAAAATATAGACATAATAGATATAATAGAAATAGGTATAAAATAAAGACATAATTGATATAATAGATATAGGTATCAAATATAGACATACCAATTATAATAGATATAGGTACAAAATATAGACATAATAGATATAGGTATAGAATAACGACCAAATAGATGTAATAGATATAGGTATGAAATATAGACAGAGAAGATATAATAGATATAGGTATAAAATATAGACATAACTGGTATAAAAATATAGGTATGAAATATAGACATAATAGATAGAGGTATAAAAGATACACATAATAGATATAATAGATATATGTAAAAGATATAGACATAATAAATATAATAGATATAGATATAAAATATAGACATAATAGATATAATAGATATATGTATAAGATATAGACATTATCGATATAATAGATATAGGTATCAAATATAGACATAATAATTATAATAGATACAGGTATCAAATATTTACATAATAGATATAGGTACAAAGTACAGTCATAATGGTTAGAATAGATATAGGTATGAAATATAGACATAATAGATATAATATGTATAGGTTTAAGATAAGGACATAGTAGACATTATAGATAAAGCTATAAAATACAGACAGAGTAGACATAATAGATAGAGGTATAAATTATAGACATAATAGATATAATAGATATAGGTATAAAATATAGACATAATAGATATAGGTATAACATATAGACATAATAGATTTAATAGATATAGGCATAAAACATTGATATGATAGATATAATAGATACAGGTATAAAATATGGACATAATAGGCATAATAGATATAGGTATAAAATATAGACAGAGTAGATATAATAGATATAGGTATAAATTATAGACATAATAGACATAATAGATATAGGTATAAAATATAGACAGAGTAGATATAATAGATATAGGTATAAAATATAGACATTATAGATATCGGTATAAAATATAGACTTAATAGATATAATAGATATAGGTATAAAATATAGACATAACTGGTATAAAAATATAGGTATGAAATATAGGCATAATAGATATAGGTATGAAATATACACATAATAGATATATCAGATATATGTATAAGATACAGGCATAATAGATATGATAGGTATAGGTATAAAATATAGATATAATAGATATAATATATAGAGGTATAAAATATAGATATAACTGGTATAAAAATGCAGGAATGAAATATAGACACAATCGATATAGGTATGAAATATACACATAATAGATATAATAGATATATGCATAAGATATAGACATAATATACATAATAGATATAGGTATAAAATATAGATATAATAGATATAATAGATAAAGCTATAAAATACAGACATCATAGATATAGTAGATATAGGAATAAAATACAGACATAATTGAAATAGGTATAAAATATAGACAAAATACATGAAAGAGATATAGGTATAAAATATAGACATAATAGATATAATATATATATGTATAAGATATATACATAATAGATACAATAGATATAGGTATAAAATATATACATAATAGATATAATAGAGGTATAAAATATAGACATAATAGATATAATAGATATAGATATAAAACATTGACATAATAGATATAGGTTTAAAATATAGACATATTAGATATAATAGATACAGGTATAACATATAGTCATAGTAGATATAATACATATAGTTATAAAATATAGACATAATACATATCGGAATAAAATATAGACATAGTAGATATAATAGATATAGGTATAAAATATAGACATAACTGGTATAAAAATGTAGGTATGAAATATAGACATAATAGATATAGGTAAAAAATAGACACATAATAGGTTTAATAGATATAGGTATAAAATACAGACATAATAGATATAGGTATTAAATATAGACATAATAGATATAATAGAAATAGGTTTAAAATATAGACACAATAGATATAATAGATATAGGTATCAAATATAGACATGATAATTATAATAGATATAGGTAAAAAATATAGACATAATAGATATAGGTACAAAATATAAACATAATGGTTATAATAGATATGGTTATGAAATATACACATAATAGATGTAATAGATATAGGTTTAGAATAAAGACATAATAGATATAATTGATACAGGTATAAAATATAGACATAAAAGATATAATATGTATAGTTGTTAAATATAGACATAGTAGATATAATAGATATGGGTATAAAATACAGACATAATAGATATAATAGATATAAGTATAAAATATAGACATAATATATATATGTATAAAACACAGACAATATAGATATAACAAATATAGATATAAAATATAGACATAAGCGGTATAAAAATGTAGGTATGAAATAAAGACAAAATAGATATAGGTATAAAATATACTCATAATAGATATAATAGATATATGTATAAGATACAGACATAATAGATATAATAGATATAGGTATATAATAAAGACATAATAGATATAATTGATACAGGTATAAAATACAGACATAATAGATATAGGAATAAAATACAGACATAATTGAAATAGGTTTAAAATATACACAAAATAAATATAATAACTATAGGTATAAAATATAGACATAATTATTATAATAGATATATGTATAAGATACAGACATAATAGATATAATAGATGTAGGTATAAAATATAGACATAATAGATATAATAGATAGAGGTATAAATTATAGACCTAATAGATATAGTAGATACAGATATAAAATATAGACATAATAGATATAGGTATAAAATATAAACATGTTAGATATCACAGAAATAGATAGAAAATATAGACATAAGAGATATAATAGATATAGGTATGAAATATAGATATATTAGATATAATAGATATAGGAATAATATTTAGACATAATAGATATATTAGATATAGGTATAAAATATAGTCATAATAGATATAGGTATTAAATATAGACATAATAGATATAATAGAAATCGGTATAAAATATAGACATAATAGATATAATAGATATAGGTATCAAATATAGACATAATTATAATAGATATAGGTATAAAATGTAGACATAATAGATATATGTTCAAATACAGACATAATGGTTATAATAGATATAGGTATGAAATATAGACATAATAGATATATTAGGTATAGTTTTAAAATAAAGACATAAAAGATATAATAGATATAGTTATAAGATATAGACATAATAGATATAATAGATTTAGGTATAAAATATAGACATAAAAGATATAATAGATGTAAATATAAAATATAGACATAATAAATATAATATATAGGTACAAAATACAGACATAATACATATAGGTATAAAATATAGACATAATAGATATAATAGGTATAGTTATAAAATATAAACATAATAGATATAGGTATAAAATACAGACACAATATATATCATAGATACAGGTAAAATATAGACCTAATAGATACAGCTATAAAACATAGACATAATACATATAATCGGTATACGTATAAAATATAGATACAATAGATATAATAGATATAGGTATAAAATATACATATAATAGGTATTATAGACAGAGATATAAAATATATAAATAACAGATATAATCGATAAAATATATATTGGCATAAAATACAGATAGAATAATATAGGTATAAAGTATAGATGTAATACATATGATGGATACAGGTATAAAATATAGATATAATAGATATAGGTATAAAATATAGGCATATTAGATATCATAGATAATGGAATAAATTATAGACAAAATAGATATAATAGTAACAGGTTTAAAATATAGACATAATAGATATAGATATAAAATACAGACATAGTAGATATATGTATGAAATATAGACATATGAGATATAATAATTATAGGTATAAAATATAGACATAATAGATATAATAGATATACGTATAAAATATAGACAAGAGATATAATAGATATATGTATAACATATAGATATAATAGATATAATGGATATAGGTATCAAATATAGATACAATACATATAGGTACAAAATATAGATATAGTGGATATAATGGATATAGGCATAAAAGATAGACATAATAGATATACTAGATATTGTTATAAAATATAGACATAATAGATATAATAGATATAGATATAAAATATAGACATAATAGATATAAGCATATAAGTATAAAATATGGATATAATTGATATAATAGATATAGGTATAAAATACAGACATAATAGATATAATAGATATAGGTATAAAATATAGACATAATAGATATAATAGACATAGATATAAAATATAGACATAATAGATAAAATAGAAATAGGTATTAAATATAGACATAATAGATATGAGATATAGGTATCAAATATACACATAATAATAATAATAGATATAGGTATAAAATATAGACATAATAGATATAGGTACAAAGTATAGAAATAATTGTTATAATAGATATAGGTATGAAATATATACATAATACATATAATAGGTATAGGTTTAAAATAAAGACATAATAGATATAATAGATATAGGTATAAGATACAGACATAATAGATATAATAGATATAGGTATAAAATATAGACATAATAGCTTTAATAGACATAGGTATAAAACATTGATATAATAAATATAATAGATATCTGTATAAAATACAGACATAGTAGATATAATAGATATTGGAATAAAATATAGACATAATAGATATAATAGATATGGATATAAAATATAGACATAATATATATAAGAGATATAAGTAAAAAATACGGACATAATAGATATAGGTATAAATACAGACATAATAGATATAATAGATATAGGTATTATATATAGACATAATACATATAAGAGATATACGTATAAGATATAGACATAATAGATATAATAGATATAGATATAAAATATAGACATAATAGATATAATAGGTATAGGTATGAAATATAGATATAATAGATATAGGTATAAAATATAGACATAATAGATATAATAGTTACAGGTACAAAATATAGATATAATAGATATAGGTATAAAATAGAGATATAATGGATATAATATATATATGTATAAAAAATAGGTATAATAGATAGAGGTATAAAATAAAGACAATAGATATATTATATAAAGGTATAAAATATACATAAAATAGATATAATTATAAAATATAAATATAATAGATATAATAGATGTAGGTGAAAAATATAGATATAACGGATATAAGTATAAAATATAGTTGTAATAGATATAAGTATAAAATATAGATATAGTAGATATAATAGATATAATAGATATAGCCATAAAATATAGACATAACAGATATGATAGATATATGTAGAAAACATAGATACAATAAATATAATGGATATATGTATCAAACATACATATAATAGATATAGGTATAAAATATAGATATAGCGGATATAATAGATATAGGCATAAAACATAGACATAATAGATATAATAGATATTGGTGTAAAATATAGACATAATATATAGTTATAAAATATAGACATAATAGTTATAATAGATATAGGTGTAAAATATAGACATAATACACATAGGTATAATATTTAGACATAATAGATATAACAGACATAGGTATAAAATATAGACACAATAGATATAGGTATAAAGTATAGACACAATAAATATAATAGTTATAGGTAAAAAATATAGACATAATAGATATAATAGATATCGGTATAAAAAATAGACATAATAGATATGGGTATAAAATATAAACATAAAAGATATAATAGATATAGGTATCAAATATAGACTTAATAGACATAATAGATATAGGTATACATTACAGACATAATAGATATAATAGATGTAGGGATAAAACATAGACATAATAGATATAAGAGATATAGGTATAAAATAAAGACATAATAGATATAATAGATATAGGTATAAAATATAGACATAATAGATATACGTATAAACTGTAGACATAATAGATATAATAGAAATAGGTATAAAAAATAGACATAATAAATATAATAGATATAGGTATAACACATAAACATAATAGATATAATAGACACAGGTATAAAATATAGACATAATAGATATATGTATAAAATATAGACATAATACATATAATAGATATAGGTATAAAATATACACATAATAGATATAATAGATATAGGTATAAAACGTAGACATAATAGATATAATAGATACAGGTATAAAATATAGATATAATAGATATAGGTATAAAATATAGATATAATAGATGTAATAGATAGACATAATAGATATATTAGATATAGGTATAAAATATACATATAATAGATATAGGTATAAAATATAGATATAATTGTTATAATAGATACAGGTATAAAATATAGATATGATAGATATAAGTATAAAATATAGACATAATAGGGTTAATAGATATAGGAATAAAATATAGACATAATAGATATAATACATATACTTATAAAATATACACATAGTTGATATAATACATATAGGTATAAAATATAGACATAATAGATATAGGTATAAAATATAGACATAATAGATATAATAGATATAGGAGTGAAATATAGATATAATAGATATAGGTAAAAAATATAGATATAATAGATATAATATATACAGGTATATAATATAGATATTATAGATATCGGTAGAAAATATAGACATAATAGATAGAGGCATAAAATACAGACATAATAGATATGATAGATATAGGTATAAAATATAGACATCACAGATATAATAGATATAGGTACAAAATATAGACATAATAGATATAACACATAGAGGTATAAAATATAGATATAATAGATATAGGTATAAAATATAGATATAATAGATATAATAGATATAAATATAAAATATAGATAAAATAGATATCTGTATAAAATATAGATATAATACATAAAATAGATACAGATATAAAATATAGACGTAATAGATATAATAGATATAGGTATAAAATATACACATAATGGATATAATAGACATAGTTATAAAATATAGACATAATAGAAATAATATTTATAGGTATAAAATATAGTAATAAAAGATAAAATACATATAGGTATGAAATATAGACATAATAGATATAACAGATAAAAGAACAAAAAATAGACATAATAAATATAGGTATAAAATATAGACATAATAGATATAATAGATATAGGTATAAAGAATAGACATAATAGATATAATACATATAGTTATAAAATATAGACATAATAGATATAATAGATATAGGTATAAAATATAGACATAATAGATATAATAAATATAGGTATAAAATAAAGACTTAATAGATATAGGTATACAATGTAGACATAATAAATATAATATATATGGGTATAAAATATAGGCATAATAGATATAGTAGAGTTATAAAATATAGACATAATTGATATAATTGATAGAGTTATAAAATATAGACATAATAGATATAATAGAGGTATAAAATATAGACATAACAGATATAATAGATATAAGTATGAAATATAGCCATAATAGATAAAATAGACATAGGTATAAAATATACACATAATAGATATAATAGATTTAGGTATAATATATAGACATAATAGATATAGGTATAAAATATAGACATAATAGATATAATAAACATAGGTATAATATATAGACATAATAGATATAATAGATATAGGTATAAAATATAGATATAATAGATATACGTATAAAAAAGGTACAATAGATATATGTATAAAATATAGATATAATAGATATAATAGATACAGATATAAAATATAGATAAAACAGATAAAATAATAAAATATAAATATAATAGATATAATATATATAGGCATAAATTATAGATATAATAGATATAGGTATAAAATACTGTTATAATAGATATAGGTATAAAATATAGATATAATAGATATAATAGATAGAGGTATAAAATATAGACATAATAGATATACGTATCAAACTTTGACATAATAGTTATAATAGATATAGGTATTAAATATAGACATAATAGATATATGTATAAAATATAGACCTAATAGATATAATAGATATAGGTATAAAATATGGACATAATAGTTATAAGAGAGGTATAAAATATAGACATAATAGATATAGATATACGCATAAAATATAGACAGATATAATAGATATAGACAGATATAATAGATATTGGTATAAAATATAGACATACTACATATAATAGATATAGTTATAAAATATAGATATAAAAGGTAGAGGTATAAAATATAGACTAAACAGATATAATAGATAGAGGTATAAAATATAGACATAAAAGATATAATAGATTGAGGTATAAAATATGGACATAAGAGATATAATAGATAGATGTATGAAATATAGTTAAAATAGATATAATAGATATTGCTATAAAATATATACAATAGATATAATAGATATAGGTATAAATGATATACATAATAGATATAATAGATACAGACATAATATATCTAATAGATATAGGTATATAATATCGACATAATAGATAGAATATATATAGGTATAAAATATAGACATCGTAGATATAATAGATATAGGTATTGCATATAGACATAATAGATATAGGTATATAATACAGATATAATAGATATAATAGAGGTATAAAATACAGTCATAGTAGATATAAAAGATATAGGTATAAAATATAGACATAATAGATATAGGAATAAAATATCGACATAATAGATGTAAAGGATATAGGTAAAAATAAAGACATAATAGATATAGGTTCAAATGTAGACATAATAGAAATAATATGTAGTTATAAAACATAGACAAAATAGATATAATAAATAGAGGTATAAAATATAGACATAATTGATATAATAGATGTAATGGATAGAGGTATAAAATATAGACATAATAGATATAATAGAGGTGTAAATTATAGACATAATAGATATAGGTATAAAATATAGACATAAAAAATATAGTAGATAGACGTATAAAATATAGATATAATAGATATAACAGATAGACGTATAAAATATAGAAAAATAGATATAATAGATATAAGAGATAGAGGTATAAAATATAGACAAAATAGATATGGCAGATAGAGGTATAAAATATAGACATAATAGATGTAATAGATAGAGGTATAAAATATAGACCTAATAGATATAATAGATAAAGCTATAAAATATAGACATAAAAGATATAATAGATAGAGGTATGAAATATAGACAATAGATATCATAGATACAGGTATAGAATATAGACATAATAGGAATGATAGATATAGGGAAAACAGATATAATAAATATAGGTATAATATATAGACATTACAGATATAATACAAACAGTTATAAAATACAGACATAATAGATATAACAGATATAGGTATAAAATATAGACATAATAGATAGAGGTAAAAAATAAAGGTATAATAGATATAGTAGACGTATACAATATAGATATAATAGATATAATAGACATAGGTATAAAATATAGACATAATAGATATAGGTATAAAACAGAGACATAATAGATATAATAGATATAGGTATAAAATAGAGGCATAATAGACATAATACATATAGGTATAAAACAGACATAATAGATATAATCGATATAGGTATGAAATATAGACATAGGAGATATAGGTACAAAATGTAGACAGAATAGATATAATAGATATAGGTATGAAGTATACACATAATAGATATGTTGGATACTGGTATAAAATGTAGACATAATGGATATAACAGATATAGGTATAAAATACAGATATAATAAATAGAGGTTTGAAATAAATATATAATAGATATATTAGATATAGGTATAAAATATACATATAATAAATATAGGTAATAAAATATAGATATAACAGTTATAATAGATACTGGCATAAAATATAGATATAATAGATATGGTTATAAAATATAGATATAATAGATATAATAGATATACGTATAAAATATAGATATAATTGAGATAGTCATACAATATAGATATAATAGATATAATAGATATTGGTATAAAATATAGATATAATAGATATAATTACAAAATATAAATCTAATAGATATAACAGATATAGGTATTAAATATAGATGTAAGAAATATAGGTATAAAATGTAGTTATAATATTTATAGGCATAAACTGTAGACATAAGAAATATAATACATATAGGTATAAAATATACACATAATAGATATAATAGATGTAGGTACACTATACAGACATAATAGACATAATAGATGTAGGCATAAAATATAGACATAATAGATATAATTGATCTAGGTAAAAAATATAGACAAAATACTTATAGGTGAAAAATATAGACATAATAGATGTAATAGATATAGTTATAAAATACAGACATAATAGATATAATAGATATAGGTATAAAATATAGACATAATAGATATAATAGATATAGGCATAAAATATAGACATAATAGATATAATAGATATAGGTATAAAATATAGACAGAATAGATATAGGTATAAAATATAGACATAATAGATATAATAGATATAGGTGTTAAATATAGGCATAGGAGATATAATAGATATAGGTATAAAATATAGACCTAATAGATATAGGTATAAAATATGGACATAATAGATATAGGCATAAAATATAGACATAATAGATATAATAAATACAGGTATAAAATATAGACTTAATATATATGGGTATAAAATATAGACATAATTGTCATAATACATATATGTATAAAATCGAGACATAATAGATATAATGGATATAGGTATAAAATATAGGCATAATAGATATAATAGATAGAGGTATAAAATATAGACATAACGAATATAATTGATAGAGTTATAAAAGATAGACATAATAAATAGAGGGATAAAATATAGACATAATAGATATAATAGATATATGTATCAAATATACACATAATAGATATAGGTATAAAATATAGACAAAATCGATATAATAGATACAGGTATTAAATATGGACATAATAGATATAGGCATAAAATATAGACATAATAGATATAATAAATACAGGTATAAAATATACACTTAATATATATAGGTATAAAATATAGGCATAATAGATATAATAGATAGAGGTATAAAATATAGACATAATAAATGCAATTGATAGAGTTATAAAATATAGACATAATAGATATAATAGATAGAGGAATAAAATACAGACATAACAGATATAATAGATATAGGTATAAAATACAGACATAATAGATATAATAGATATAGGTACAAAATATAGACATAATACATATAGGTATAAAATATAGACCTAATAGATATAAGAGATATAGGTATAAAATATAGACATAATAGATATAATAGATAAAGGTATACAATATAGACATAATACATAAACAGATATAGGTATAAAATATAGACATAATTGATATACTAGATATAGGTGTTAAATATAGGCATAGTAGATATAATAGATATAGGTATAAAATATAGACATAATAGAGGTATAAAATATGGACATAATAGATATAGGTATAAAATATAGACATAATAGATATAATAAATACAGGTATAAAATATAGACTTAATATATATAGGTATAAAATATAGACATAATAGTCATAATAGATATAGGTATAAAATCTAGACATAATAGATATAATAGATATAGGTATAAAATATAGGCATAATAGATATAATATATAGAGGTATAAAATACAGACGTAACAAATATATTTGATAGAGTTATAAAAGATAGACATAATAGATAGAGGGATAAAATATAGACATAATAGATATAATAGATATATGTATCAAATATAGACATAATAGGTATAGGTATAAAATATAGACAAAATCGATATAATAGATATAGGTTTTAAATATAGACATAAGAGATATACGTATAAAATATAGACAAAATAGATATAGGTATAAAATATAGACATAAAAGATATAATAGATAAAGTTATAAAATATAGACGTAATAGAGATTATAGATATAGGTATAAAATATAAACATAATAAATATAATAGGTATTGGTATAAAATATAGACGTAATAGATATAATAGATGTAGGTATGAAATACAGACCTAATAGACCTAATAGATATAGGTAAAAAATATAGACATAATAGATATGTTAAATATAGGTATGATATATAGACATAATAGATATGATAGATATAGGTATAAAATATAGACATAATAGATATAATAGATACAGGTGTAAAATATAGATGTAATAGATATGGGTATAAAATATAGATATAATAGACATAATAGATGTACGTATAAAAATAAATATAATAGATACAGGTGTAAAATATACCCAATAGATATAAAAGATATAAGTATAAAATATACATATAATAGATATAATTATAAAACATAAATATAATAGATATAATAGATATAGGTATGAAATAAAGACATAATAGATATAATAGATATAGGTATAAAATATAGATATAATAGATATAGGTATAAAATATAGATATAATAGATATAATAGATAAACGTATAATATATAGATATCATATATATCGGTATAAAATATAGATATAATAGATATAACAGATACAGATATAAAATATAGATATAATAGATAAAATTATAAAACATAAATATAACAGATATAATAGATATAGGTATAAAATATAGATATAATATATATAGGTGTTAAATATAGTTATAATAGATATAGGTATAAAATATAGATATAATAGATATTGGTACAAAATATAGAGTGGATATAACAGATATAGGCATGAAATATAGACATAATAGATATAGCAGATAAAGATATAAAATATGGACATAATAGATATACGTATAAAGTATAGACACAATAGATATAAAAGATATAGGTATAAAATGTAGACATAAGAGTTATAATAGATATAGGAATAAAATATATACATACTAGATATAATAAATATAGTTATAAAATATAGACATAATAGATATGGGTAAAAAATATAAATATAATAGATATAATATATATAGGTATAAAATATAGACATAATAGATATAATAGATATTAGTATAAAATATAGACATAATAGATATAAATATAAAATATACACATAATAGATATGATAGATATAGGTATAAAATATAGACATAATAGATATAATAGATATAGGTATAAAATATAGACATAGTAGGTATAATACATACAGGTGCAAAGTATAGATATAATAGATATAGATACAAAATATAGATATAATAGATATAATAGACATATGTATAAAAAATAGATATAGTAGATACAGGTATAAACTATAAACAATAGATATTATAGATATGGGTATAAAATATAGACACAATAGATAAGGGTATAAAATATAAACATAATAGATATAATAGATATAGGTATAAAATATAGACATAAGAGATATAGCAGATATAGGTATGTAATATACACATAATACGTATAGTCGAAACAGGCATAAAATATAGACATTATAGATATAGGTATAAAGTATAGACATGATACATAAAATAGATATAGGTATAAAATATAGAAATAACACATACAATAGATATAGGTATAAAATATAGACAAAATAGATATAATTGTTACAGGTATAAAATACAGACATAAGAGATATAATAGAAAAAGGTATAAAATATAAATATAATAGATATAGGTAGAAAATATAAATATAATAGATACAGGTATAAAATACAGACATAATAGATATGATAGATATAGATATGAAATATAGACATAATAGATGTAATAGATATAGGTATAAGAAATAGACCTAATAGATATAATAGATAGAGGTATAAAATATAGATATAATAGATATAGTTATAAAATATAGATATAATACACATAATAGATATAGATATAAAATATAGATATAATGGATATAATAGATATAGGTATAAAATATATATATAATAGATATAGTTGTAAAATATAGACATTGTAGATATAGGTATAAAATATAGATATAATAGATATAGTAGATATAGATATAAAATATAGATATAATAGAATAGACATAGGTATAAAATACAGATATAGTAGATATAGGTATAAAATATAGACATAATAATAGACATATGTATAAAATATAGACATAATAGATATAGGTATAAAATATAGACATAGTAGCTATAGGTATGAAATATAGACATAATAGATATAGGTATAAAATATAGACATAATAGTTATAATAGATATAGTTATAAAATATACACATAATAGTTATAATAGATATAGGTATAAAATAGAGACATAGTACATATAATAGATATAGGTATAAAATATTGACATAATAGATGTAATAGATATAGGTATAAAATATACACATAATTGATATAATAGATATGGGTATAAAATATAGACATTATAGATTCAGATATAAAATATGGACATAATAGATATAATAGATATAGGTATAAAATATAGACACAATAGATATAATAGAGGTATAAATTATAGACATAATAGATATAATAGATATAGGTACAAAATACAGATATAAGAGATATAATAGATACAGTTATAAATTATAGATATAATATATATAATAGATATAGATATAAAATATAGATATATTAGATATAGATATAGGTATAAATTATAGATATAATGGATATAATAGATATACGTATAAAATAGAGATATAACAGATATAGCTATGAAATATAGACACAATAGATATAGATATAGGTATAAAATCTGGACATAATAGATATAATGGATATAGGAATAAAATATAGACATAATAGACATAGGTTAAAATATAGACATAATAGAAATAATATATAGTTATAAAATATAAACAAAATAGATATAATAAATAGAGGTATAATATATAAACATAATTGATATAATAGATAAAATGGATAGAGGTATAAAAGAAGATATAATAGATATAATAGAGGTATAAATTATAGACATAATAGATATAATATATATAGGTATAAAATATAGACATAATAAATATAATAGATATAGGTATAAAATACAGACATAATAGATATAATAGATATAGGTGTAAAATACAGACAGAATAGGTATAGGAATAAAATACAGACATAATAGATATAATAGCTATAGTTATAAAATATAAACATAATAGATATATAGATATAGGTATAAAATGTAGACATAAGAGACATAATAGATATAGGTATAAAATATAGACATAATAGTTATAGATATAAAATATAGATACAATAGAATAGAGGTACAAAATATAGACATAATAGATATAGGTATAAAACATATACCTAATAGATATAAGAGATATAGTTATAAAATATAGACAAAAGAGTTATAATAGATATAGGTATTAAATAAAGACATAATAGATATGGGTATACAATACAGACATAGTAGATATAGATATAAAATATAGACATAATAGATTTACCTATAAAATATAGACATAACAGTTACAATAGATATAGGTATGAAATACAGACATAATACATATTATAGATATAGGTATAAAATATAGACAAAATAGATGTAATAGATATAGGTATAAAACATAGACATAATAGATATAATATATATCAGTACAAAATATACACCTAAGAGATATAATAGATAGGTGTATAAAATATAGATATAATAGATATAGGTATAAAATATCAATATAAAAGATATAATAGATATACGTATAAAATATAGATATAATAGATATAGGTATAAAATATAGATATAATAGATATAATAGATATACCTATAAAATATAGATATAATAGATAAAATTATAAAATATAAATATAATAGATATACTAGATGAAGGTACAAAATATACATATAATAGATATCAGTATAAAATATAGTTGTAATAGATATAGGTATAAAATATAGATATAATAGATATAATAGATATAGGTATAAAACATAGACATAATAGTTATAATAGATATAGGTATCAAATATAGACATAATAGATATAATAGATATAGGTATAAAATATAGACATAATAGATACCATAGATATAGGTTTAACATATAGACATAATAGGTTTAATAGGTATAGGTATAAAATATAGACATAATATATATAATAGATATACGTATGAAATATAGATATAATAGATATAATAGATATAGGTATTAAATATAGACAGAATAGATATAGGTAAAAAATACAGACATAATAGATATAATAGATATAGGTATAAAATATAGACATAATAGATATAATAGAGGTAGTTATAAAATATATACAAAATAGATATATGTATAAAATATAGACATAATAGATATAATATATATAGATATAAAATATAGACAAAAGAGATGTAATAAATGTAGATATAAATTATAGACATAATAGCTATAATTGATATATTTATAAAATATAGACATAATTGATACAATAGATAGACGTATAAAATATAGACATAATAGGTGTAATAGATATAGATATAAAATATGGATATGATAGATATAGGTATAAAATATAGATATAATAGATATAGGTATAAAATATAGATATAATGGATATAATAGACATAGGTATAAAATATAGATAAAACAGATATAGCTATGAAATATAGACACAATAGGTATAGATATAGGTATAAAATAAAGATATAATAGATATAGGTATAAAAAATAGGTATAATAGATATAATAGATGTAGGTATAAAATATAGATATAATAGATACAATAGATATCGATATAAAATATAGACATAATAGATATAATAGATATAGGTATAAAATACTGACATAATAGATATAATAGTTATAGGTATAAAATATAGACATAATAGATATAACAAATATTGGTATGAAATAGAGACATAATAGATTTGATAGATACAGATATAAAATATAGACATAATGGATATAATAGACATAGGTATAGAATATAGACATAATAGATATAATAGATATAGGTACAAAATATAGACATAATAGATATAATAGATAAAGGTATAAAATATAAACATAATAGATATAGGTAAAAAATACAGACACAATATATATAATAGATATAGGTATAAAATATAGACATAATAGATATAATAGATATAGGTGTAAAATATAGATACAATAGATATAATAGATATAGATATAAAATGCTGATATAATAGATATAGACATAGGTATAAAATATATATATAATAGATATAATCGGTATAATAGATATTTGCATAAAATACAGATATAATAGATAGAATAATATAGGTATAAACTATAGATGAAATACATATAATAGAAACAGGTATAAAATATAGATATAATAGATATAGGTGTAAAAGATAGACATATTAGTTATAATAGATTTAGGTACAATATATAGACAAAATAGATATAATAGTTATAGGTATTAAATATAGACATAATAGATATAGATATATTATATAGACATAATAGATATAGGTATAAAATATATACATATTAGATATAATAATTATAGTTATAAAATATAGAAATAATAGATATAATAGATATAGGTATAAAATATAGACAAAATAGATATAATAGTTATAGGTATAAAATATAGGCATAATAGATATAGACAGATATAATCGATAAAGGTATAAAATATAGATATAATAGATATCGGTATAAAATATAGACATTATAGATACAGGTATAAAATATAGACATAGATATAATAGATATAGCTATAAAATATAAACATAATAGATATAAGAGAGACGGGTATAAAATATAGATGTAATAGATATAATAGATATAGTTGTAAAATATAGACATAGTAGATATAATAGATATAGTTATAAAATATAGACATAATAGATATAATAGATATAGGTATAAAATATAGACATAATAGATATAATAGATATAGATATAAAATATAGACATAGTACATATAGCTATAAAATATATACATAATAGATATAGGAGGAAGAGTTAGAAAATATAGACATAATAGATATAATAGATATAGGTATAAAATATAGACAAAATATATATAAAAGATATAGGTATCAAAAAATAGATATAATAGATATAATAAATATAGGTATAAAATATAGACATAATAGATATAATAGATATATGTATAAGATAGAGACATAATAGATATAATAGATATAGATATAAAATGTAGACAAAGTAGTTATAATAGGTATAGGTATGAAATATAGACAAAATAGATATAATAGATATATATATAAGATATAGAGATAATGGATACAATAGATATATTTATACAGTATAGACATGACAGATATAATAGATATAAAATATAGATATAATAGATATAGGTATAAAATATAGACAGAATAGATATCGATATAAAATATAGACATAATAGATTTAATAAATATAGGTATAATAGATATAGGAATAAAATAGAGAAATAATAGATAAAATAGTTATTGGTATAAAATATAGACAAAATAGATATAAGTATAAAATATAGACATAGATATAGTAGATATAGTTATAAAATATAAACATAATAGATATAGTAGAGATGGGTATAAAATATAGATGTAATAGATATAACAGATATAGGTATAAAATATAGATGAAATAGATATAATACATATTGACATAATAGATACAGGTACAATGTATAGACATAATGGGTATAATAGATATACGTATCAAATATAGACATAATAGATATAATAGGTAATGGTTTAAAATAAAGACATAATAGACATAATAGATATAGCTATAAAATATAGACAGAGTAGATATAATAGATATAGCTATAAATTATAGACATAATAGGTATAATAGATATAGGTATAAAATATAGACATTATAAATATAGGTATAAAATATAGATATAATAGATTTAGTAGATATAGGTATAAAACATTGATATGATATATATAACAGATATAGGTATAAAATATGGACATAATAGACAAAATAGATATAGGTATAAAATATAGACAGACTTGATATAATAGATATAGGTATAAATTATAGACATAATCGATATAATAGATATAGGTATAAAATATAGACATAGTAAATATAATTGATATAGGTATAAAATATACACATAACAGATATCGTTATAAAATATAGACATAAAAGATATAATAGATATAGGTATAAAATATAGACATAACTAGTATAAAAATATAGGTATGAAATATAGACATAATAGATATAGGTATAAAATATACACATAATAGATATAATAGATATATGTATAAGATAGAGGCAAAATAGATATAATAGGTATAGGTATAAAATATAGATATAATAGATATAATAGATAGAGGTATAAAATACAGACATAATAGATATAATAGATATAGGTATAAAATACAGACATATTTGAAATAGGTATAAAGTATAGACAAAATAGATATGAAAAATATAGGTATCAAATATAGACATAATAGATATAATAGATATATGCATAAGATATAGACATAATAGATATCGGTATAAAACACAGACATAATAGATATAGGTATAAAATATAGACATAGATATAATAGATATAGGTATAAAATATAGATATAGTAGATATAATAGATATAGGTATAAAATATAAACATAATAGATATAGTAGAGATCTGTATAAAAATAGACTTAATAGATATAATAGATATAGATATGAAATATAGACATAATAGATACAGGTATAAAATAGAGACATATTAGATATAATAATTATAAGTATAAAATATAGACATCATAGATATAATAGATATAGGTATAAAATATAGGCATAATAGATATAGGTATAAAATATACACATAAAGATATAATAGATATACGTGTGAAATATACACAGAATAGATATAATAGATATAGGTGTAAAATATAGACATAGTAGATACAATTGATATAGGTATAAAATATAGACATTATAGATATAATAGATATTGGTATAAAATATAGACATAATAGATATAGATATAAAATAGAGACATAATAGATTTAATAGATATAGGTGTAAAATATAGACATTATAAATAAAATAGATATAGGTATAAAATATAGACATAATAGATAAAACAGATATAGGTGTAAAATATAGACATATTAGATATAGGTATAAAATATAGACAAAATTGATATAGGTATAAAATGGAGACATAGATATAATAGATATAGGTATAAAATATAAACATAATAGATATAATAGAGATGGGTATAAAATATAAACGTAACAGATAAAATAGATATAGGTGTAAAATATAGACATTGTAGTTATAATAGATATAGGTGTAAAATATAGACATAATGGATATCATAGATATAGGTATAAAATATAAACATAATAGATAAGATAGACATAGGTATAAAATATAGACATAATTGATATCATCGATATAGGTATAACATATAGACATAATAGTTATCGGTATAAAATGCAGACATAATAGATATAGGTATAAAATATAGACATAGATATAATAGATACAGGTATAAAGTATAAACATAAGAGATTCAATAGAGAAGGGTATAATTATAGACGTAATAGATATAATAGATATAGGTGTAAAATATAGACATAGTAGATATAATATATATAGCTATAAAATATAGACATAATAGATATAATAGATATATGTACAAAATATAGACATAGTAGACATAATAGATATAGGTATAAAATATAGACATAATAGATATAGGTAAAAAATATAGACATAATAGATATAGGTATAAAATATAGACATAATAGATATAATAGAAATAGGTATAAAATATAAACGCAATATATATGTATAAAATATAGACATAATAGATATAATAGATATAGGAGTGAAATATAGATATAATAGATATAGGTTTAAAATATAGATATAATAGATATGATATATATAGGTATAAAATATAGATATAATAGATAACAGAGATATAGGTATAAAATATAGATATAATAGATATAGGTAGAAAATATAGGCATAATACATATAATAGGTAGAGGTATAAATTATAGACATAATAGATATAATAGATATAGATATAAAATATAGACATAAAAGATATAGGTATAAAATATAAACATATTAGTTATAATAGAAATAGGTATAAAATATAGACATATTAGATATAATAGAATAGGTATAAAATATAGACATGATAGATATAATAGACATAGGTATAAAATATAGACATAATAGATATAGGTATTAAATATAGACATAATAGATATAATAAACATAGGTATAAAATATAGACACAACTGTTATAATAGATATAAGTATGAAATATAGAAATAATAGATATAGGTATAAATTTACACATAATAGATATAATATATATATGTAAATGATATAGACATAACAGATATATTAGATATAGGTATAAAATATAGATATTATAGATATAATATATATAGGTATAAAATAGAGACATAATAGATATAATAGATATAGGTATAAAATATAGACATAATAATTATAATAGATATAGGTATATAGACATAATAGATATAGGTTCAAATATAGACATAATGGTTATAATAGATTTAGGTGTGAAATATAGACATAATAGATATATTAGGTATAGGTTTAAAATAAAGACATTAAAGATATAATAGATATAGGTATAAGATATAGACATAATCGATATAATAGATATAGGTATAAAATATAGACATAAAAGATATAATATGTATAGGTATAAAATATCGACATAATAGATATAATAGATATAGGTATAAAATACAGACATAATAGATATAATAGATATAAGAATAAAATATAGACATAATAGATATACGTATGAAATACAGACAAAATAGATATAACAGATATAGGTATAAAATATAGACATAATATATATAATAGATATAGGTATAAAATATAGACATAATAGATATAATAGATACAGGTATGAAATATAGACAAAACAGATATAATAGATATAAGTATAAAAAATAGACATACTAGATATAATAGATATAGCTATAAAATATAGACATAATAGATATCGGTTAAAATATAGACATAATAGATATAATAGATATAGGTATAAAATATAGCCACAATTGATATAATAGATATAGGTATAAAATAAAGACATAATAGATACAGGTATTAAATATAGACATAATAGATATAATAGAAATAGGAATAAAATATAGACATAATAGATATAATAGATATACAGACATAGGTATAAAATATATATATAACAGATATAATCGATATAATAGATATTGGCATAAACCACAGACATAATAGATTGAATAATATAGGTATAAACTATAGAAGTAATACATATAATACATGCAGTTATAAAATATAGATATAATAGATAGAGGTATAAAATATAGACATAATAGGTAAAATAGATATAGGTATAAAATATAGACATAGCAGAAATAATAGATAAAAGTGTAAAATATACAGATAATAGATATAATAAATATAGGTATAAAATATAGACAAAATCGATATAATAAATACAGGTATAAAATATAGACATAATAGATATATTAGATATAGGTATAAAATATAGGTATAATCGATACCGGTGTAAAATATAGGTATAATGGATATAATATATATAGGTATAAAATTTAGATATAATAAGTATAGGTATAAAATATAGATATAATAGATATAATAGATATAGGTATAAAATATAGATATTATAGATATAGGTATAAAATGTAGATAATTTAGATATAATAGATATAGGTGTAAAATATAGTTATAATAGATATAATAGATAAAGGTAAAAAATATATGCATACTAGATATAATAGGTATCGTTATAAAATACAGATATGGTAGATATAATAGATAGTGGCATAAAATATAGACCTAATAGATAAAATAGATATAGATAAAAATTTAGACATAATACATATAATAGATATAGGTTTTAAAATATGGAAATAATAGATATAATAGATATAGGTATAGAATATAGACATAATAGATATAACAAACATAGGTATAGATTATAGACATAGTAGATATAACAGTGAGAGGTATAAAATATAGACATAATAGATATAGGTATAAAATATGGACATAATGGATACAATACATACAGGAATAATATATAGACATAATAGATATAATAGACATAGGTATAAAATATAGACATAATAGATATAGGTATAAAATATAGACATAATAGATATAATAGAAATAGGTATAAAGTATAGACATAATACATATAATATATATAGGAAAAAAAAACAGACATAATTGAAATAAGTACAAAACATAGACAAAATAGATATAAAATATAAAGGTATAAAATATAGACATAATAGATATAATAAATATATGTATAAAATATAGACATAATATGTATAATAGATATATGTATAAGATATAGACATAATAGATATGATACATATAGATATAAAATATAGACATAATAGATATAATAGGTATAGTTTTGCATATAGACATAATAGATATAATAGATATATGTATAAGATATAGACATAATAGATACAATAGATATAGGTATAAAATATAGACATGATAGATATAATAGATATAGATATAAAATATAGACATAACAGATATAGGTGTAAAATATAGATATATTAGATATAATAATTATAGGTATAAAATATAGACATAATAGATATAATAGATATAGGTATTAAATATAGAAATAATAGATATAGATATAAAATATAGACATAATAGATTTAATAGATATAGGTATAAAATATAGACATAATAGATACAGGTATAAAATATAGACATAAAAGACAAAATAGATATAGGTATAAAATATAGACATAATAGATATAGCTATAAAATATATACCAAATAAATATGGGTATAAAATATAGACATAGATATAATAGATATAGGTATAAAATATAAATATAATATATATAATAGATATAGGTGTAAAATACAGACATCATAGATATAATAGATACAGGAATAAAATACAGACATAATTGAAGTAGGTATAAAATATTGAAAAAATAGATATAGAAGATATAGGTATCAAATATAGACATAATAGATATAATAGATATATGTATAAGATATATACATAATAGATACAATAGATACATGTATAAAATATAGACATAACAGATATAATACATAGAGGTATAAAATATAGACATAATAGATATAATAGATATAGATATGAAATATAGACATAATAGATATAGGTATAAATTATAGACATATAAGATATAATAGATATAGTTATAAAACATAGACATAATCGATATCGGTATAAAATATAGACATAATAGATACAATAGATACAGGTGTGAAATATGGACATAATAGATATAATAAATAATGTTATAAAATAAAGACATAACAGATATACGTATAAAATATAGACCTAATAGATATAATAGATATACGTATAAAACATAGACATAACGGTTATAAAAATATAGGTATGAAATATAGACATAATAGATATAGGTAAAAAATGTAGACAAAATAGATATAATAGACATAGGTATAAAATATAGACATACTAGATATAATAGATATAGGTATAAGTATAGACATAATAGGTGTAGTTATTAAATATAGACATAATAGGTATAATAGATATAGGTTTAAAATACAGACATAATAGATATAGATGTAAAATATAGATATAATAGATTTAATAGATATAGGTATAAAATACAGACATAATATATATAATAGATATAGGTATAAAATATAGACCTAATAGATAAAATAGATATAGGTAAAAAATATAGACATAATAGATATAGGTATGAAATATAGACAAAATAGATATAGGTATAAAATATAGACATAGATATAATAGATATAGGTTTAAAATATAAACATAATAGATATAATAGAGATGGGTATAAAATATAGACGTAATAGATATAATAGATATAGTTGTAAAATATAGACATATGGGATAAAATAGATATAGGTATAAAATATAGACATAAAGAATATAATAGATATAGGTATAAAATATAGACATAATAGATATAATAGGTATAGGTATAAAGTATAGACATAATAGATATAGGTATAAAATAAAGACAAAAGATATATAGGTATAAAATATAGACAAAGATATAATAGATATAGGTATAAAATATAAACATAATAGATATAGTAGAGATCTGTATAAAAATAGACTTAATAGATATAATAGATATAGGTGTAAAATATAGACATAGTAGATATAATAGATATAGGTATAAAAAATAGACATAATTGATATAATAAATATAGGTATAAAATATAGACATAATAGATATAATAGATATAGTTATAAAATATAGATATAATAGATATAGGCATTAAATACATTCATAATAGATACAATAGAAATAGGTAAAAATAGAGACATAATAGATATAGGTATAAAATATAGACATAATAGATTTAGGAGATATAGTTATAAAATATAGACATAATAGATATAATAGATATAGGTATACAATATGGACATAATAGATTCAATCGATATAGGTATAAAATATAGACATAATAGATATCTGTATAAAATATAGACATAATAGGTATAGGTATAAAATATAGACATAGATATAATAGATATAGGTATAAAATATAAACATAATAGATATAATAGAGATGGGTATAAAATATAGACGTAATAGATATAATCGAAATACGTATAAGATATAGACATAACCGATATAATAAATATAGGTATGAAATATAGACATAATAGATATAATAGATATAGGAATAAAATAGAGACATAATAGATTTGATAGATATAGGTATAAAATATAGACATAATAGAAATAATAGATATAGGTATACAATATAGACATAATATATAATATATATTGGTATAAAATATAGAAATAATAGATATTGGTATAAAATAGAGACATAATAGATATAATAGAAATAGGTGTAAAATATAGACATAGTAGATATAATCTATATAGGTATAATATATAGAAATAATAGATATAATAGATATATGTATAAAATATAGACGTAATAGATATAATAGATATATGTATAAAACAGACATAACTGATATAATAAATATAGGTATGAAATATAGACATAATAGATATAATAGATATAGGTATAAAATATAGACATGATAGGTATAATATAAATGGGTATAAATTATAGACATAATAGATATAATAGATATACTTATCAAATATAGACAATAATTATAATAGATACAGGTATAAACTATAGACATAATTGATATAGGTATAAAATATAGACATATTAGATATAATAGATATAGGTATAAAATATAGACATAATAGATATAACAGATTTATGAATAAGATATAGACATAATCGATATAATAGATATAGGTATAAAATATAGACATAATATATATAAGCGATATAGGTATAAAATATACACATAGTAGATATAATAGATATATGAATAAAATATAGACATAATTTAAATAGGTATAAAATATAGACATAATAGATATAAAAGATATAGTTATAAAATATAGACATAATAGATATAGGTATAAAATATAGACATAATAGATATAATAGATATATGTATAAGATATAGACATAATCGATATAATCGATATAGATACAAAATATAGACATAGTAGATATAATAGATATAGGTATAAAATATAGACATAATAGATATAATATATATAGGAAAAAATATAGACATAATTGGAATAGGTATAAAATATAGACAAAATAGATATTAAAGACATAGGTATAACATATAGACAGAATAGATATAACATGTATAGGTGTGAAATATAGACATAATAGATAAAACAGATATATGTATAAGATATAGACATAATAGATATAATAGATATAGATATAAAATATAGACATAATAGATATAATAGATATATGTATAATATATACACATAATAGATACAATAGATATAGGTATGAAATATAGACATAATAGATATAATAGATACAGATATAAAATATAGATAAAATAGATATAATAGTTATAGGTATAAAATATAGACATAATAGATATAGTTATAAAATATAGACATAATAGATTTCATAGATATAGGTATAAAATACAGACATAATAGATATCGGTATAAAATACAGACAAAATAGATTTAGGTATAAAATATAGACATATATATAATAGTTATAGGTATAAAATATAAACAATAGATATAATAGAGATGTGTATAAAATATAGTCGTAATAAATATAATAGATATAAGTGTAAAATGTAAACATAGTAGATATCGTATATATAGGTGTAAAATATAGACATAATGTATATAGTAGATATAGGTATAAAATATTTACATAATTGATATAATAGATATAGGTATAAAATATAGACAAAATAGATATAGGTATTAAATATACATAATAGATGTAATAGAAATAGATATAAAATATAGACATAATAGATATAATAGATATAGGTATCAAATAAAGACATAATAATTAAATAGATATACGTATAAAATATAGTCATAATAGATATAATAGATAAAGGTATAAAATATAGACATAATAGCTTTAATAGATATAGGTAAAAAACATTGATATAATATATATAATAGATATAGGTATTAAATACAGACATAGTCGATATAATAGATATTGGTATAAAATACACACCTAATAGATATATTAGATATAGATATAAAATATAGACATATTAAATATAAGAGATATAGGTATAAAATATGGGCATAATAGATATAATAGATATAGGTATAAAATATAGACAGAGTAGATATAATAGATATAGGTATAAAATATAGACAGAGTAAATATACTAGATATAGGTATAAAATATAGACATAACTGGTATAAATATATAGGTATGAAATATAGACATAATAGATATAGGTAGAAACTATACACATAATAGATATAATACATATATGTATAAGATATAGACACAATAGATATAATAGATATAGGTATCAAATATAGACATAATAGACAAAATAGATATAGTTATACAATACAGACAAAATAGATATAATAGATATAGGTATAAAATATACACATAATATATATAATAGATAGAGCTATAAAATAGAAACATAATACATATAATAGATATAGGTAAAAAATGTAGACATAATAGATATAGGTATAAAATATAGACATAACAGATATAATAGATATAGGTATAAAATATAGATATTACATATTTAGTTATATAACATCGTTATAATAGATGTAGGTATAAAATAGAGATATAATAGATATAATAGATATAGCTATAAAAAATAGACATAATAGATATAATAGATATAGGAATAAAATATAGACATAATAGATATAATATATATAGGTAGAAAAAATAGACATAATGGATATAATAGATATAGGTAAAAAATATAGACATATTAGATATAATAGATAAAGGTAAAAAATATAGACATAATAGATATAATATAGGTATAAAATATAGACAAAAGAGATATAATAGATATAGGTATAAAATATAGACATAATAAATATGAGAGATATACGTATAAAATATAGATATCATAGATATAATAGATATAGGTATAAAATGTAGACATAATAGATATAATAGATATAGACATAATAGATATAATGGATATAGGTATTAAATATAGACATAAAAGATATGATAGAGTTATACAATATAGACATAATAGATATAATAGTTATAAAATCTAGACATCAAACATATAGTAGATATAGGTATGAAATATAGGCATAATAGATATAGGTATAAAATATAGACATAATAAATATAGGTATAATATTTAGACATAATAGATATAATAGATACAGGTATAAAATATAGACATAATAGATATAATAGATATAGGTATAAAATATAGATATTACATATATAGTTGTATAACATAGTTATAATAGATGTAGGTATAAAATATAGATATAATAGATATAATAGATATAGCTATAAAATATAGACATACTAGATATAATAGATATAGGAATAAAATATAGACATAATATATAATACATAAAGATATATAATAGAGACATAATAGATATAATAGATATTGTCATAAAATATACACATAATAGATACAGGCATAAAATATAGATATGATAGATATAATAGATATAGGCATAAAATATAGACATAAGAGGTATATTAGATATAGGTATAAAATATCGATTTAATAGATATAATGGATATGGGTATCAAATATTCATATAATAGATATAGGTATAAAATATAGATATAGTGCATATAATAGATATAGGTATAAAATACAGACATAATTGATATAATAGATAAAGAAATGAAATATAGACATAATAAATATAATAGATATTGGTATAAAAAATAGACATAATAGATATAGGTATAAAATATAGACATAATAGATATAATAGATATAGGTATAAAATACAGACATAAGAGTTGTAATAGATATAGGTATAAAATATAGACATAGTAGATATAATAGATATAGTTATAAAATGTAGACATAATATATATAGGTATAAAATATAAACATAATAGATATAATAGGTTTAGGTATAAAATATAGATATAATAGACATAATATATATAGGTATAAAATAAAGACATAATAGATATAAAAAATACAAGCATAAAATATGGATATAATAGATAGAAGTATAAAATATAGATATAATAGATATAATAGATATACGTAAAAACAATAGATATAATAGATACAGGTATAAAATATAGACAATAAATATAATAGATATAGGTATAAAATATAGATATAATAGATTTAATTATAAAATATAGACATAATAGATATAATAGATATATGTATGAAATACAGACATAAGAGTTATGATAGATATAGATATAAAATATAGACAAAATAGATGTAATAGACATAGGGACAAAATATAGACATAATAGATATAATAGATATCGGTATACAATATAGACATAAAAGATATAATAGATAGGGGTATAAAATATAGATATAATAGATATAATTATAAAATATAAATATAATAGATATAATAGATATAGGTATAAAACATAGATATAATAGATATAATTATAAAATATAAATATAATAGATGTAATAGATAAAGGTATAAAATATAGGTATAATAGATATCGGTATAAAAGATACAAGAGATATAAGTATAGAATATAGATATAATAGATATAATAAATATAGGTATAAAATATAGACATAATAGATATAATAGATATAGGTATAAAATATAGACATAATAGATATAATAGAGATAGGTATACAATACAGACATAATAGATATAATAGATACAGGTACAAAATATATATACAATAGATATAGGCATAAAATATAGATATAATAGATATAATAGACAGTGGTATAAAATATAGACATAATATATATAATAGTTATAGTTATAAAATATAGACATAATAGATATAATAGATATAGGTATACAATATAGACATAATAGACATAATAGATATAGGTACAAAATATAGACATAATGGATATAAAAGATATAGGTAAACAATATAGATATAATAGATATAGGTATAAAATATAGACATAATAGATATAATAGATAGAGGTATAAAATATAGACAAAATAGATATAATAGATATAGGTATAAATTATAGACATAAAAGATATAGTAGATAAAGGTATAAAATATAGACATAATAGATATAATAGATACAGCTATAAAATATAGAAATAATATATGTAAGTATAAAATATAGATATAATTTATATAATAAATATGCGTATAAAAATAGGTATCATAGATACAGGTATAAAATATAGACAATAGATATAATAGATATAGGTATGAAATATAGATATAATAGATATAATTATAAAAAATATAAATAAAATAGGTATAATTGAGATAGGTAAAAAACATAGATATAACGAATATGGGTATAAAATATGGTTATAATAGATATAGGTATAAAATATAGATATAATAGATATAATAGATATAGGTATAAAATATAGACATAATAGATATAGGTACAAAATATAGATATATTAGACATAATAGTTACAGGTATAAAATACAGACATAATAGATATAATAGATATAGGTATAAAATATAGACGTTATAGATATAATCGATATAGGTATTAAATATGGACATAAGAGATATAGGTATAAATTATAAACATAATAGATATAATAGATATAGGTAAAAAATATAGACTTAAGAGATATAATAGATATAGGTATAACATATAGACATAACAAATATAATTGATACAGGTATAAAATATAGACATAATAGATATAGGTATAAAGAATCGACATAACAGATATAATAGATATCGGTGTAAAATATAGACATAATACATACAAAAGATATAGGTATAAAATATAGACATAATAGATACAATAGATATAGGTATAAAATATAGACATAATGGATATAATAGATATAGGTATAAAATATAGACATAATAGATATGATAGATATAGGTATAAAATATAGACATAATAGATATAATAGATATAGGTATAAAATATAGACATAATAGATGTAATGCAGTTACAAAATATAGATATAATAGATATAGATATAAACTGTAGATATAGTAGATATAATAGATATATATGTATAAAAAATAGATATAATAGATACAGGTACAAAATATGGGCAATATATATAATAGATATAGATATAAAATATAGATATAATAGATTTAATTATAAAATATAAATATAATAGATATAATAGATATAGGTAAAAAATATAGATATACTGGATATAGGTATAAAATATGGTTTTAATAGATATAGGTATAAAATGTAGATATAATGGATATAATAGTAATAGGCCTAAAATATAGACATAATAGGTATGATAGATATATGTATAAAATATAGATATAATAGAAATAATGGATATAGGTATCAAATATAGATATAATAGGTACATGTATAAAATATAGATATAGTGGATATAATAGATATAGGCATAAAATATAGACATAATAGATATGATAGATATATGTATAAAATATAGACATAATAGATATAATAGATATAGTTATAAAATATAGACATAATAGATATAATACATATAGGTATAAAATATAGACATAATAGATATAATAGTTACAGGTAAAAAATATAAATATAATAGATATAGGTATAAAATATAGATATAATAGATATAATAGATATATGTATAAAAAATAGATATAATAGATAGAGGTATAAAATATAGACAACAGATAGATATAGGTATAAAATATAGATATAATAGATAATATTATAAAATATAATATAATAGATATAATAGATATAGGAAAAATCATAGATATAATGGATATAGGTATAAAATATGGTTATAATAGATATAAGTATAAAATATAGATATAATAGATAAAATAGATATATGGATAAAATATAGACATAAAAGATATGATAGATATATGTATAAAATATAGATATAATAGAGATAATGGATATAGGTATCAAATACAGATATAATAGATATAGGTATAAAATGTAGATATAGTGGATAAAATAGATATAGGCATAAAATATAGACATGATAGTTATAATAGATATCGGTATAAAATATAGACATAATTGATATAATAGATAAAGATATAAAATATAGACATTATACATATAGGTATAACGTATAGACACAATAGATATAATAGATATAGGTAAAAAATATAGACTTAAGAGATATAATAGATATAGGTATAACATATAGACATAACAAATATAATTGATACAGGTATAAAATATAGACATAATAGATATAGGTATAAAGAATCGACATAACAGATATAATAGATATCGGTGTAAAATATAGACATAATACATACAAAAGATATAGGTATAAAATATAGACATAATAGATACAATAGATATAGGTATAAAATATAGACATAATGGATATAATAGATATAGGTATAAAATATAGACATAATAGATATGATAGATATAGGTATAAAATATAGACATAATAGATATAATAGATATAGGTATAAAATATAGACATAATAGATGTAATGCAGTTACAAAATATAGATATAATAGATATAGATATAAACTGTAGATATAGTAGATATAATAGATATATATGTATAAAAAATAGATATAATAGATACAGGTACAAAATATGGACAATATATACAATAGATATAGATATAAAATATAGATATAATAGATTTAATTATAAAATATAAATATAATAGATATAATAGATATAGGTAAAAAATATAGATATACTGGATATAGGTATAAAATATGGTTTTAATAGATATAGGTATAAAATGTAGATATAATGGATATAATAGTAATAGGCCTAAAATATAGACATAATAGGTATGATAGATATATGTATAAAATATAGATATAATAGAAATAATGGATATAGGTATCAAATATAGATATAATAGGTACATGTATAAAATATAGATATAGTGGATATAATAGATATAGGCATAAAATATAGACATAATAGATATGATAGATATATGTATAAAATATAGACATAATAGATATAATAGATATAGTTATAAAATATAGACATAATAGATATAATACATATAGGTATAAAATATAGACATAATAGATATAATAGTTACAGGTAAAAAATATAAATATAATAGATATAGGTATAAAATATAGATATAATAGATATAATAGATATATGTATAAAAAATAGATATAATAGATAGAGGTATAAAATATAGACAACAGATAGATATAGGTATAAAATATAGATATAATAGATAATATTATAAAATATAATATAATAGATATAATAGATATAGGAAAAATCATAGATATAATGGATATAGGTATAAAATATGGTTATAATAGATATAAGTATAAAATATAGATATAATAGATAAAATAGATATATGGATAAAATATAGACATAAAAGATATGATAGATATATGTATAAAATATAGATATAATAGAGATAATGGATATAGGTATCAAATACAGATATAATAGATATAGGTATAAAATGTAGATATAGTGGATAAAATAGATATAGGCATAAAATATAGACATGATAGTTATAATAGATATCGGTATAAAATATAGACATAATTGATATAATAGATAAAGATATAAAATATAGACATTATACATATAGGTATAACGTATAGACACAATATATATAATAGATATAGGTATAAAATATAGACATAAGAGTTACAATAGGTATCGGTATAAAACACAGACATAATAGATATAATAGATAAAGGTATAAAATATAGATATAATAGATATAGTTATAAAATATAGATATAATAGATATAATAGATATAGGTATAAAACATAGATATAATTGATATAGTCATAAAATATAGATATTATAGATATAATAGATATAGGTATAAAATATGGATATAATTGATATAATTATAAAATATAAATCTAATAGGTATAACAGATATTGGTATTAAATATACATATAAGAAATATAGGTATAAAATATAGTTATAATAGATATAGGTATAAAACATAGACATAATAGATATAATAGATATAGGTGTAAAATATAGACATAATGGATATGGGTATAAAATATAAACATAATAGATATAAGAGATACAGGTTTAAAATATAGACATAAGAGATATAATAGATACAGGAATAAAATATAGACATAATAAATATAATTGATACAGTTATAAAATATAGATATAATACATATATTAGATATATATATAAAAAAAGATATAATAGATAGAGGTATAAAATATGGACAATAGATATAACAGATATAGGTATAAAATATAGATATAATAGATATAATTATAAAAAATATAAATATAATAGTTATAATTGGTATAGGTAAAAAACATAGATATAATGTATATAGGTATAGAATATGGTTATAATAGATATAGGTATAAAATATAGATATAATAGATATATGTATGAAATATAGATATAATTGATATAGTCATAAAATAGACATAAGAGATATAATAGATATAGGTATAAAATATAGACAAAATAGATATAATAGATATCGGTATAAAATATAGACATAATAGATATAATAGATAGAGGGATAAAATATAGACATAATAGATATAATAGATATTGGTGTAAATTATAGACATAATAGATAAAATAGATAAAGGTATAAAATATAGACATAATAGATATAATACGTATAGGTGTAAAATATACACATAATAGATACAATAGATATAAATATAAAATATAGACACGATACATATAATAGATAGGTATAAAATATAGACACAATAGATATTTAAGATATAGGTATAAAATAGAGACATAACAGATATAGGTATAAAATATAGACATAATAGATATAATAGACACAGGTATAAAATATAGACATAATTGATAGAATTGATATAGGTATAAAATATAGACATAATAGATATAAGACAGGTATAAAATATAGACATAATACATATAGATATACGTATAAAATATAGGCATAATATATATAATAGATAAAGACAGACATAATAGATATAGGTATAAAATATAGAAATAATATATATAATAGATAAAGTTACAAAATACAGATATAATAGATTGATGTATAAAATATGGACATTAGAGATATAATAGATAGAGGTATAATATATAGACAAAATAGATACAATAGATATTGCTATAAAATATATACAATAGATATAATATATATAGGTATAAAAGATAGACATAATAGATATAATAGATACAGACATAATAGAAATAATAGATATAGGTATAAAATATAGACATAACACATATAATCGATACAGTTATAAAATATAGATATAATAGTTTGAGATATAAAATATAGACATAAGAGATATAATAGATAGAGTATAAAATATAGACAAAATAGATATAATAGATATTGCTATAAAATATATACAATAGGTATAATAGATGTAGGTATCAAAGATAGACATAATAGATATAATAGATACAGACATAATAGATCTAATAGATATAGGTATAAAATATAGTCATAATAGATAGAATTTATATAGGTATAAAATATAGACATAGTAGATATAATAGATATACATATTAAATATAGACATAATAGATATAGGCATAAAATATGGACATAATAGATGTAATGGATATAGTTCTACAATAAAGACATAATAGACATAGGTTAAAATATAGATATAATAGAAATAATATATAGTTATAAAACATAGACAAAATAGATATAATAAATAGAGGTATAAAATACGACATAATTGATATAATAGATATAATGGATAGAGGTTTAAAATATAGACATAATAGATATAATAGAGGTATAAATTATAGACATAATAGATATAATAGATATAGGTATAAATTATAGACATAATAATTATAATAGATAGACCTATAAAATTTAGACATAATAGATATAACTGATAGACGTATAAAATATAGACAAAATAGATATAATAGATAAAATAGACAGAAGTATAAAATATAGACATAATAGATATGCCAGATAGAGGTATAAAATATAGACATAATAGATGTATTAGATAGAGGCATAAAATACAGACCTAATAGATGTAATAGATTAAGATATAAAATATAGACATGAAAGATATAATAGATAGAGGTATAAAATATAGACAATAGATATAATAGATACAGGTATAAAATATAGACATAATAGGAATAATAGATATAGACAAAATAGATATAATAGATATAGGTATATAATATAGACTAATAGATATAATACATATAGGTATACAATACAGACATAATAGATATAATAGATATAGGTATAAAATATAGACATAATAGACAAAATAGATATAGGTATAAAATATAGACATAATAGATATAATTGATACAGGTACAAAATATAGTTATAAAGATATAGGTATGAAATATAGATATAATAGATATAATGGATACAGGTACAAAAAAGATATAATAGATACAGGTATAAAATATAGACAATAGATATAATAGATATATGTATAAAATATAGATATAATAGATATAATGGATATAGCTATCAAATATAGATAAAATAGATATAGGTATAAAATATAGATATAGTGGATATAATGGATATAGGCATCAGAAATAGACATAATAGATATAATAGATATAGGTATAAAATATTGTCATAATAGATATAATAGATAAAGATATAAAATATAGACATAATAGATATAGGTATAAAGTATAGACACAATAGATATAATAGATATAGGTATAAAATATAGACATAAGAAGTATAGTAGATAAAGGTATAAAATATAGACATAATAGATATATTAGATATAGGTATAAAATATCGACATAAGAGATATAATAGATATAGGTTTAAAATATAGACATAACATATATAATCGATACAGGAATAAAATATAGACATAATAGATATAGGTGTAAAGTATTGACATAATAGATATAATAGATATAGGTATAAAACATAGACATAACAGATATAATAGATATAGGTATAAAATATACACATAATAGATGTAACAAATATAGGTATAAAATAGAGACATAATACATTTGATGGATATAGGTATAAAATATATATATAATAGATATAGGTATAAAATATAGACCTAATAGATATAATAGATATAGGTATAAAATATACACAAAATAGATATAATAGATAAAGGTATAAAATATAGACATAATAGACATAATAGATAGAGGTATAAAATGAAGACATAATAGATATAATAGATATAGGGATAAAATATAGACATAAAAGACTTAATACATATAGGTATAAAATATAGACATCATAGATATAATAGATATAGGTATAAAATATAGACAAAATAGATATAGGTATGAAATACAGACATAGTAGATACAATCGACAGAGGTATAAAATATAGACATAATAGATATAGGTATAAAATATAGACATAATAGATAGAATAGATAGAGGTATAAAATATAGATAATAGATATAGGTATAAAATATAGACATAGATATAAGAGATATAGTTATAAAATATGGACATAATAGATATAATAGATATAGGTACAAAATATAGACAGAGTACATATAATAGATATAGGTAAAAACTATAGACATAATAGATATAATAGATATAGGTATAAAATATAGAAAGAGTAGATATAATAGATATAGGTATAAAATATAGACATAATAGATATAATAGATATAGGTATGAAATATAGACATAATAGATATACGTATAAAATATAGACATAATAGATATAATAGATACAGGTATAAAATAGAGACATAATAGATATGATAGATATAGGTATAAATATAGACATAATAGATATAGCTATCATGTAGAGATATAATAGATACAATATATATAGGTATGAAATATAGATATATTAGATACAATAGATATAGGTATAACATAGAGACATAATAGATACAATAGATATAGGTATAAAATATAGACATAATAGATATAATAGATATAGGTACAAAATATAGACAGAGTAGATATAATAGATATAGGTAAAAAATATAGACATAATAGATATAATAGATATAGGTATAAAATATAGACACAACTGGTATAAAAATACAGGTAGGAAATATAGACACAATACATATAATAGATATATGTATACGTATAAAATATAGACATAACAGATATAGGTATAAAATATATACATAATAGATACAATAGATAAAGGTATAAAATATAAACATAATAGATATAATAGATAGCGTTATAAAATATAGACATAATAAATATAGGTATAAAATACAGACATTTTAGATATAATCCTTATAGGTATAAAATATGGACATAAGAGATATAATAGATATAGGTATAAAATATGGACATAAAAAATATAATAGTTATAGGTATAAAATATAGACACAGTATATATAACAGATATAGGTATAAAATATAGACATAATAGATATAGGTATAAAATATACACAAAATAGATATAGTTATAAAATATAGACATTGATATAATAGATATAGGTATAAAATATTAACATAATAGATATAATAGAGATGGGTATAAAATATAGACTTAATAGATATAATAAATATAGTTGTAAAATGTAGTCATAGTAGATATAATAGATATAGGTATAAAATATAGATATAATTGATATAATAGATATAGGTATAAAATATAGACATAATAGATATAATAGATAGGGGTAGAAAATATAGACATAATAGATATAGCTATTAAATATAGACATAAGAGATATAATAGAAATAGCTCTAAAATATAGACATAATTGATATAAGTATAAAATACAGACATAATAGATTTAATAGATATAGATATGAAATAAAGACATAATTGATATAATAGATATAGGTATAAATATAGACATAAAGATATAATCGATATGGGTATAAAATATAGACATAATAGATATCGGTATAAATATAGACATAGATAAAATAGATATAGGTATAAAATATAGACATAATAGATATAAAATATATAGGTATAAAATATAGACATAATAGATATAATAGATAAGGTATGAAATATAGACATAATGATATAGGTAAAAATAGACATAGAGATATAATAGAAATAGGTATAAAATATAGACATAATAGATATAATATTTATACGTATCAAATATAGACATAATAATTATAATACATATAGGTATAAAATATAGACATAATAAATATAGGAATAAAATATAGACATAATGGTTATAATACACATATGTATGAAATTCAGACATAATAGATTTAATAGGTATGGGTATAAAATATATACATAATAGATATAATAGATAGGTATAAAATATAGACATAAGAGATATAATAGATATAGGAATAAAATACAGACATAATTGAAATAGTTATAAAATATAGACAAAATAGATATAAAAGATATAGGTATAAAATATAGACATAATAGATATAACAGATATAGGTATAAAATATAGACATAATAGATATAATAGATATATGTATAAGATATAGACATAATCGACACAATAGATATAGGTATAAAATATAGACATAATAGATATAATATATATAGGTATAAAATATAGACATAATAGATATAAGAGATATAGGAATAAAATATAGACATAATTGAAATAGGTATAAAATATAGACAAAATAGATATAAAAGATATAGGTATAAACTATAGACATAATAGATATAATAAATATAGGTATGAAATATAGACATAATAGATATAGATATATGTATGAGATATAGACATGATATATATAATAGATATATAAAATATAGACATAATAGATATAATAGGTGTAGGTATGAAATATAGACTTAATAGATATAATAGATATATGTATTAGATATAGACATAATAGGTACAATAAATATAGGTATAAAATATAGGCATAATAGATATAATAGATATAGATATAAAATATAGACATAATAGATATAGGTATAAAATATAGATATATTAGGTATAATAATTACAGATATAAAATATAGACATAATAGATATAGCTATAAAATATACGCAAAAGAGATATGGGTATAAAATATGGACATAGATATAATGGATATAGGTATAAAATACCGACATAATAGATATAATAGATATAAGTATAAAATATAGACATAATAGATATAATAGATATAGGTTTAAAATATAAACCTACGAGGTATAATACATATAGTTGTAAAATATAGACATAATAGATATAATCGATATAGGTATAAAATATAGACATAATTGGTATAAATATATAGGTATGAAATATAGACATAATAGATATAGGTACAAAATACAGACATAATAGATATAATAGATATAGGTATAAAATATAGACATAATAGATATAGGTATTAAATACAGACATAATAGATATAATAGAAATAGGTATAGAATATAGACATAATTGCTATAATAGATATAAGTATAAAATATATACATAATAGATATACGTATAAAACACAACCGTAATAGATATAATAGATATAGGTATAACATACAGATATAATAGATATAATAGATATAATAGATAAGTATATCTATTATATCTATTTTATCTATATTTTTTACCTATATCTATTATATCTATATTTTATACCTGTATCTATTATATCTATTATGTCTATATATTATACCTATATCAATTATGTCGATATTTTATTGCTATAGGTATTATATCTATATTTTATTCCTATATCTATTATATTTATTATGTCTATACTATATACCTATATCTATTATACCTGTTATGTCTATATTTTATACCTATACCTATTTTATCTATATTTTATACCTATATCTATTGTATCTGTTATATTTATATTTTGTAACTATATCTATTATATCTACTTTTTAGACCTATATCTATTATAAATATGATATCTATATTTTATACCTATATTTATTATATCCATATTTTATACCTATATCTATTATATCTATTATACCTATATTTTACACGTATATCTATTTTATAGGTATTTTATACCTATATCTCTTTTTTTTTTTTTTTTTTTTTTTTTTTTTTTTTTTTTTTTTTTTTTTTGAGACGGAGTCTCGCTCTGTCGCCCAGGCTGGAGTGCAGTGGCCGGATCTCAGCTCACTGCAAGCTCCGCCTCCCGGGTTCACGCCATTCTCCTGCCTCAGCCTCCCGAGTAGCTGGGACTACAGGCGCCCGCCAGGTCGCCCGGCTAGTTTTTTGTATTTTTAGTAGAGACGGGGTTTCACCATGTTAGCCAGGATGGTCTCGATCTCCTGACCTCGTGATCCGCCCGTCTCGGCCTCCCAATATACCTATATCTCTTATATCTATTATGTCTATATCTTATACCTATATCGATTATATCGATTTTGTCTATATTTCATACCTATCTCTATTATATCCATTATGTCTACATTTTATAAATATATCTCTTAAATCTATTAGGTCTATTTTTTGTATCTATATGTATATCTATTATGTCTATGTTTTCTACGTACATCTCTTATACCTATTATGTCTAGATTTTATACCTATATCTCTAACTATTAGGTCTACATTTTATACCTATATCTATTATGTCTACATTTTATACCTATATCAATTATATCTATTAAGTCTATATTTTATACTTACATATATTATATCAATTATGTCTATATTTTATACCTATATCTACTATAACTATTATGTCTATATTTTATAACTATATCTCTTATATCTATTATTCCTATATTTTATACCTATATCTATTATGTCTATATTTTATACCTCTATTATATCTAATATGTCTATCTTTTATACGTATATCAATTATGTCTATATGCTATACCTTATATGTATTTTATCTTCTATGTCTATATTTTATACTTATATCTATTATATCTATTTTATGTATATTGTATACCTATATCTATTTTATCTAGTATGTATATATTTATACCTGTATCTATTATATCTATTTTATGTATATTTTATACCTATAACTATTATATCTATTTTATCTATATTTTATACCTACATCTATTATATCTATATTTCTATACTATATGTATTATATCTACAATGTTTACATTTTATAACTATATCAATTATATCTAATTTTTATACTATAGTTATTATATGTATATTTTATACCTATATCTATATATCTATATTTTATTACCTGGACATATTATATTTATTACATCTATATTTATACCTATATTTATATATCTATATTTAATACTATATCTATTATATCTATTATGTCTATATTTTATACCGATATCTGTTATCTGTATTATGCAATATTTTATACCTCTATCTATTATATCATTATATCTATATTTTATGCCTATATCTAGTATGTCTATATTTTATACCGCGATCTATTATGTCTATTTTGTCTACATTTTATAACTGTATCTATTATATTATTATGTCTAATCTTAATACGGATATCTATTTTATCTATTATGTCTGTATTTTATACCTCTTTTCTATCTATATCTATTATGTCTATATTTTATACCTATATCTATTATATCTATTATGTCTATGGTTTATACCTTTATTATATATATTATGTCTATATTTCATAAGTCTATCTCTAATATCTATTATGTCTATATTTTATAGCTATATCTATCTTACCTATTATGTGTATATTCATATCTATATCTATTATATCTATTATGTCTATATTTATACCTAAATCTGTTTTATCTACTATGTCTATATTTTATACCTATATCTATTATGTCTATTTTATGTATATTTTATACCTATAACTATTATATATTTTATCTAAATTTATACCTATATCTATTTTAACTATATTTTACACCTATATCTATTATATCTATAATATCTATATTTATAACGATATCTATTTTATGTATATTTATACCTTTATCTATTATATGTATATTTTATAACTATATCTAGTATATCTATATTTTATACGTTTACATATATATTTATTATATCTATATTTATACCTATATCTATTATGTCTATATTTT
>NW_022141612.1:0-22654 GCF_007565055.1 Rhinopithecus roxellana
CTATATTTAAATTACCTATAGATTATCTATAAACTATTAGATCTACATTTTATAACTATATCTCTTATATCTATTATGTGATATTTTATACCTATATCTAGTACCTATATCTGATACCACTATCTATTATAGTCTATTAGTCTACCTTTTATAACTATACTATTATAATCTATTGTGTAGTATTTTATAACTCATAGCTACTATAGCTATTATGTCTGTATGTTATACCTGATCTATTCTGCCTCTATTTGTATAACCTATACGTTGATATATGGTTTATGTCTATATTGTTATACATATATCGAGTATGTAAGGATGGCTAGATTTGATAACCTAGATCTATGTATCTTATTTGTCTAGATTTTGTACCTATTCTTTATAACGACTAGGGCGAAAAAGATGGATACCGAGAGTAGGAGTCGATCTGTTGAGACCTTGCGAGAGCTAGGAGAGCGAGAGGGGGAGAGGGAAGACCGAGAGTCGAAGGAGAAGCGTAGGAGGCTGAGAGGGGAGAACATGAAGCGAAGAGAGCAGTAGAGCGATAGGGGAGGACCGGGATGAGAGGAGAAGGAGTGGGAGACAGCTAGCGAGGGGAGCGCGAGGGGACAACGAGAGGCGAGGAGCGCGAGGAGGGTGAGGGGGAGAAGTGGAGCGAGAGAGCGAGAGGGGGGCCGAAGCGTAGGAGAGGAGGAGAGCGAAAGGGGACACCTATAGCGAGGATGAGACGAGAGGGTGAGACCTACAATCGGCGGGAGCCAGGAGAGAGAGAGTTTGGGATACCTATATTGACTAGAGCTACATTTATAACTAATCTATTATATGCAAATTATATCCAGAGTTTATACCGCATCTAATTCTAGATTTGATGTACCTGAGGATCTAGTAATCTAGTAGAGCGGGATGGTGAGACATATATCCATTAGATCTATTATATTGTATTTTAGACTGTATTCATTATATCTATTATGTCTATATTTTATACCATATTCTTTATTGTATGTTATTTTTATCCTATATCAATTATAACTATTATTCGATATTGATATATATATCTATTATGTCTATATTTTATAGCTATATCTATTTTATCTATTATGTCTATATTTTATACCTATATCTATTATGTCTATATTTATACCTATATCTATTATATCTATTATGTCTATGTTTATAGGTGAATCTCAATGTCTATATTTTACACCTATATTTATTATATCTATTATGTCTATATTTATACCTATATGTATTAAATCTATTATGTCTATATTTAATCCTGTCTCATTATATCTATTATATCTATATTTTATACCTATATCTATTATGTCTATATTTATGCCTATATCTATTATATCTATCATGTCTGTATTTTTTACCTATATCTATTATGTCTATATTTTATACTTATATCTATAGTATCTGTCTATAATTTATACCTATATCTATTATATCTACTATGTCTATATTTTATACCTATATCTGTTATGTCTGTATTTTTAACCTATATCTATTATAACTATTGTGTCTATATTTGATACCTATATCTATTATATCTATTATAGCTATATTTTTTCCATTATCTATTATGTCTATATTTTATACCTATATCTATTATATCTACTATGTCTATAGTTTTATACCTATATCTATTATATTATGTCTATATTTTATATCTATATGTGTTATATCTATTATGTCCATATTTATACCTATAACTATTATATCTTATATGTCTATATTTTATAACTATATCTATCATGTCTATATTTTATATCTATATCTATTATATCTAGTATGTCCTATATTTGTACCTCTATTATATCTATTGAGTCTATATTTTATACCTATATCCATTTTATCTATTTTGTCTACATCTTATACATATATCTATTATATCTATTATGTCTATATTTCATACGTATACCTATTATATCTATTATGTCTATATTGTATATCTGGTATCTATTATATCTATTATGTCTATATTTTATACTTATATCTATTATACCTATTATGTCTACATTTTTATACCTATATTTATATCTATTTTGTCTATATTTATACCTATTTCAATTATGTCTGTATTTTATTCCTATATCTATTATATCTATTATGTCTGTATTTTTATACCTATATCTCTTATATCTATTATATCATATTTTTATACCTATAACTTTGATATCTATTATGTCTATATCTTATACATATATCTATTATATCTATTAGGTCTGTATTAATACCTATATCTATTATGTCTATATTTATACCATATGTATTAATCTATTATGTCTACATTTTATACCTATATGTTGTATATGCATTAGTCTATATTTTATACCTATATCTATTATATCTACTATGTCTGTATTTTACACCTATATCTATTATATCTATTACATCAATATTTTATACCCATCTCTATTATATCTATTATGTTTATATTTTATACCTATATCTATTATATCTATGTCTATATTTTATACCCATATCTATTTTGTCTATATTTTATACCTATATCTATTATATCTATATTGTATACCTATATCTATTATATCCATTATGTCTATATTTTATACCTAAATCTATTATATTTACTGTGTCTCTGTTTTACACCTATATCTATCATATCTATTACGTCTATATTTTATATCCATCCCTATTATATCTATTATGTTTGTATTTTATACCTATATCTATTATATCTATGTCTATATTTTATACCTATATCTATTATGTCTATATTTTATACCTGTATCTATTTTATCTATTATGTCTGTATTTTATACCTATGTCTGTTATATCTATTTCGTCTATGTTTTGTACCTATATCTATTAAATCTATTGTGTCTATATTTTATATCTATATCTATTAAGTCTATATTTTATACCTATAACTATTTTATGTATTTTGTCTATATTATATACCTATATCTATTATATCTATATTTTACACCTATATCTATTATATCTATTGTTTATATTTCATACCTATATCTATGATAACTATTATGTCTCTATTTTATACCTATATCTATTATATCAATTGTGTCTGTATTTTATACCTATATCTATTATATCTATATTTTATACCTATATATTTATGTCTATTATGTCTATATTTTATACCTATTTCTATTATATCCATTATGTCTATATTTAAAACCTATGTCTATTATGTCTATATTTTATACCTATATCTATTATATCTATTATGTCTATATTTTATACCTATGTCTATTATATCTCTTTTGTCTATATTTTATACTTATATCTATTATATCTATTATGTCTTCATTTCAAACCTATACCTATTATATCTATTATGTTTATAATTCATACATATATCTATTATAAGCATTATGTCTATATTTTATACCTATATCTATTATGTCTATATTTTATACCTATATCTATTATAATTATTATGTCTATATTTGATACCTATATCTACTATACGTATTATGTATATATTTTATAGCTATTTCTATTATATCTATTATGTTCATATTTAATTCCTATATCTATTATGTCTATATTTTATACCTATATCTATTATATCTATTATGTCCGTATTTCATACCTATATTATGTGTATATTTTATACCTATATCTATTATATGTATTATGTCTATATTTTATACCTTTATCCATTATATATATCATGTCTACATTTTATACCTATAATTATTATATCTAATATGTCTATATTTCATACCTATATTTATTATGTCTATATTTTATATCTATATCTACTATATCTAATATGTCTATATTTTATACCTATATCTATTGCATCTACTTTGTCTATATCTTATACATATATCTATTATAACTATTATGTCTATATTTCATACTTATACCTATTATATCTATTATGTCTATATTTCATATCTATATCTATTATATCTATTATGTCTATATCTTATACGTACATCTCCTATAAGTATTATGTCTATATTTAATACCTATATCTATTATATCTATTATGTCTATATTTATAACTATATCTATTATATCCATATTTTATACCTACATCTCTTATATCTATTATGTCTATATTTTATAACTATATCTATTATATCTATTATGTCTATACTTAATACCTATATCTATTGTGTCTATATTTTATACCTATATCTATTATTATTATTATGTGTATATTTGAAATCTATAACTATTATATCTATTATGTCTATAATTTATACCTATTTCTATTATATCTATTATGTCTATATTTAATACTTATCTATTATGTCTATATTTTATACCTATATCTATTATATCTATTATGTCTATATTTTATACCTATATCTATTATATCTCTTATGTCTATATTTTATACCTATATCTATTATATCGATTATGTCTATATTTTTTACCTATATCTATTATATCCATTATGTCTATATTTTATACCTATACCTATTATATCTAGTATGTCTACATTTTACACCTATATCTATTATATCTATTACGTCTATACTATATACCCATCTCTATTATATCTATTATGTTTATATTTATACCAATATCTATTATATCTATATCTATATTTTATACCTATAAATATTTTGTCTATATTTTATACCTATATCTATTATGTGTATATTTTATACCTATGTCTGTTATATCTATTTTGTTTATATTTTATACCTTCATCTATTAATTCTATTATGTCTATATTTTATATCTATTATGCGTATATTTTATACCTATAACTATTATATCTATTTTGTGTATATTTTATACCTATATCTATTATATCTCTTATGTCTATATTTTATTCCGATAATTATTATATCTAATGTCTATATTTTATACCTATATCTATTATGTCTATATTTTATATCTATATCTATTATATCTATTATGTGTATATTTTATACCTATATCTATTATGTCTACTATGTCTATATTTTACAACTATATCTATTATATCTATTACGTCTATATCTTATACCCATCCCTATTATATCTATTATGTTTATATTTTATATCTATATCCATTATATCTATGTCTATATTTTATACCGATATCTATTTTGTCTATATTTTATACCTATTTCAATTATGTCTATATTTTATTCCTATATCTATTATATCTCTTCTGTCTATATTTTATACCTATATCTATTATGTCTAGTATGTCTATATTTTATACCTGTATCTATTATATCATTTATGTCCATATTTTATACCTATATCTCTTATACCTATTATGTCTATATTTTATACCTTTATCTATTATATATATTATGTCTATATTTTATACCTATATCTATTATATATATGTCTATATTTTATACCTATATCGATTGTATCTATTATGTCCATATTGTATACCTATATCTATTATATCTATTATGTCTATATTTTATAACTATATCCATTAAATCTATTATGTCTATATTTTACACCTATATCTATTATATCTATATTTTATACCTATTTCAATTATATCTATTATTTCTGTATATAATACCTATATCTATTATGTCTATATTTTATACCTATAACTATTATATCTATTATGTCCATATTTTATACCTATATTTATTATATCCATTATGTCTATATTTTATACCTATATCTATTGTATCTACTATGTCTATATTTTACACCTATATCTATTATATCTATTACGTCTATATTTTATACAGATCTCTACTATATCTATTATGTTTTTTATTTTATACCTATATCTATTATATCTATGTCTATATTTTACACCTGTATCTACTTTGTCTATATTTTATACCTATATCTTTTATGTCTATATTTTATACCTATATCTATTATATCTGTTATGTCTATATTTTATACCTATATCTATAATGTCTATATTTTATACCTATATCTATTATATCTATTTTGTTTGTATTTTGTACCTATGTCTATTATATCTAATATGTCTATATTTCATACCTATATCTGTTATATCTATATTTTATACCTGTATATATTATATGTCTTTCATTTATACTTTATACCTATATTATTCTATCTATTATATCTGTATTTTATGCCAATATCTATTATATCGATTATATCTATTATATATATATTTTATACCTATGTCTATAATATCTATTAAATCTATATTTTATACGTATATCTATTATATCTATTGTATCTATATTTTATACCTATATTTATTATATCTATTATATCTATATTTTATAACTCTATTATGTCTCTATTTTATACCAACGTCTATTATATATATTGTGCCTATATTTTATAACTATATATATTATATTTATATTTTATAACTATAACTATTATATCTATTAGGTCTATATTTTATACCTGTATGTATTATGTCTATATATTTTACCTATATCTATTATATTTATTATGTATTTTAGACCTATATTTATTATATCTATTATGTCTATATTTTATACCTATGTCTATTATGTCTGTATTTTTTACCTATATGGATTACATCTATTATGTCCATATTTTATACCTATATCTATTATGTCTATATTTTATACCTATATGAATTATATCATGTCTATATTTTATACCTATATTATATCTATCATATCTACATTTTATACCTATATATATTATGTGTATATTTTATACCTATATATATTATATCTCTTATGTCTATATTTCATACCTATATCAATTTTATTTTTCTTTTATACCTATATGTATTATATCTATTATGTGTTTATTTTATACTTATATCTATTATATCTGTATTTTATACCTATAGCTATTATATCTATATAGATATACTTAGGTAAGAAATATAGATAAAATAGATATAATATACTTATAAAATATAGATATAATAGATTTAGGTATAAAATATAGATATAATAGATATAATAGAAAGAGGTATGAAATATAGACATAATAGATATAGTAAATAAACGTAAAAAATATGGACATAATAGATATAATAGATAAAGGTATAAAATATAGACATAACAGATATAATAGATATAGGTATCAAATATAGACATAATAGATATAATAGATATAGATATGATATATAGACATAATAGATATTGGTATAAAATATAGACACAATAGATATAACAGTTATAGTTCTAAAATATAGACATAATAGTTATGGTAGACATAGGTATAATATATAGCCATAAGAGATATAGGTATAAAAAATAGACATAATAGATATAATAGATATAGGAATAAATTACAGACATAATAGATAATAGATATAAGTATAAAATATAGTCATAATAGATATAATAGATATAGACATAATAGATATAATAGATATGGTATGAAATATACACATAATAGATATAATAGATATAGGTATAAATTATAGACATAATAGGTATAATTGATATAGGTATAAAATATAGACATAATAGATATAATAGATATAGGTATGAAATATAGACATAAGAGATACAATAGATATCGGTATAAAACGTAGACATAATAGATATGATACATATGGGTATAAAACATAGATATAATACATATGATATATACAGGTATGAAATATAGACATAATAGATATAATAGATACAGGTATAACATATAGACATAATAGATATAGGTAAAAAATGTAGACATAATGGATATAATACACATAGGAATAAAATATAGACATAATAGATACAGGTATAAAATATAGACAGAATAGATACAACAGTTATAGTTATACAATAAAGAGATAATAGTTATAATAGATATAGGTATAAAATATAGACATAATAGGTATAGTTATAAAATAAAGACATAATAGATATATGTATAAAATACAGACATCATAGATATAGGTATAATATATAGACATAATAGATATAATAGATATAGGTGTAAAATACTGACATAAATGATATCATAGATATAGGTGTAAAATATAGACATAAAAGATATAATAGATATAGGCATAAAATGTAGACATAATAGAGATATGTATAAAATATAGATATAGTAGATACAGGTATAAAATATAGACATAATATATATGATAGATATAGGTGTAAATATAGACATAATAGATATAATAGATATAGGTAAAAAATATGGACAGTATAGATATAATAGGCATAGGTATAAAATATAGACAAAATAGATATAATAGATATAGGTATAAAATATAGGCATAATCGATATAATAGAAACGGTATAAAATACAGACATAATAGATATAATTGATAGAGTTATAAAATATAGACATTATAGATATAATAGAAAGATAAAATATAGACATAATAGATATAATAGATAAAGGTATAAAATACAGACATAATAGATATAATAGATGTAGGTATAAAATATAGACATAATAGATATAATAGATATAGGTATAAAATATAGACGTAATACATACAGGTATAAAATATAGATAATTGATATAATAGATATAGGTATAAAATATAGACGTAAGAGATGTAATAGATATAGGTATAAAACATAGACATAATAGATATAATATATATGGGTATAAAATATAGTCATAATAGATATAGGGAAAAAATATATGCATAATAGATATAAAAGATATAGGTATAAAACATAGACATAATAGATATAGGTATAAAATATAGACAGAATATATACAATAGATATAGTTATACAATACAGAGATAATAGTTATAATAGATACAGGGATAAAATATAGACACAATAGGTATAGGTTTAAAATACAGACATAATAGATATAGTAGATATAGATAAAAAATATAGACAGAATAGATATAATAGACATCGGTATTAAATATAGACATAATAGATATAATAGAAATACGGATAAAATATAAATATAATAGATATAGATATAAAATATAGATATAATAGATACAGGTATAAAATACAGATATAATAGATATAATTATAAAACATAGGCTGTAGCCGCCTCCAAGCCCGCCGCCACCGCCTCTGAGCAGAAGATGGCTGTGCCACCCACGTATGCCGATCTTGGCAAATCTGCCAGGGATGTCTTCACCAAGGGCTATGGATTTGGCTTAATAAAGCTTGATTTGAAAACAAAATCTGAGAATGGATTGGAATTTACAAGCTCAGGCTCAGCCAACACTGAGACCACCAAAGTAACAGGCAGTCTGGAAACCAAGTACAGATGGACTGAGTACGGCCTGACGTTTACAGAGAAATGGAACACCGACAATACACTAGGCACCGAGATTACTGTGGAAGATCAGCTTGCACGTGGACTGAAGCTGACCTTCGATTCATCCTTCTCACCTAACACTGGGAAAAAAAATGCTAAAATCAAGACAGGGTACAAGCGGGAGCACATTAACCTGGGCTGTGACATGGATTTCGACATTGCTGGACCTTCCATCCGGGGTGCTCTAGTGCTGGGTTACGAGGGCTGGCTGGCGGGTTACCAGATGAATTTTGAGACTGCAAAATCCCGAGTGACCCAGAGCAACTTTGCAGTTGGCTACAAGACTGATGAATTCCAGCTTCACACTAATGTGAATGACGGGACAGAGTTTGGTGGCTCCATTTACCAGAAAGTGAACAAGAAGTTGGAGACCGCTGTCAATCTCGCCTGGACAGCAGGAAACAGTAACACGCGCTTCGGAATAGCAGCCAAGTATCAGATTGACCCTGACGCCTGCTTCTCGGCTAAAGTGAACAACTCCAGCCTGATAGGTTTAGGATACACTCAGACTCTAAAGCCAGGTATCAAACTGACACTGTCAGCTCTTCTGGATGGCAAGAACGTCAATGCTGGTGGCCACAAGCTTGGTCTAGGACTGGAATTTCAAGCATAAATGAATACTGTACAATTGTTTAATTTTAAACTATTTTGCAGCATAGCTACCTTCAGAATTTAGTGTATCTTAATGTTGTATGTCTGGGATGCAAGTATTGCTAAATATGTTAGCTCTCCAGGTTAAAGATGATTCAGCTTTAAGATGTTACCCTTCCAGAGGTACAGAAGAAACCCATTTCCAGAAAAGGTCCTTTCAGTGGTAGACTCGGGGGGAGCTTGGTGGCCCCTTTGAGATGCCAGGTTTCTTTTTTATCTAAAATGGCTGCAAGTGGAAGCTGATAGTATGTAGGCACTTTGTAAATTCATATTGAGTAAATGAATGAAATTGTGATTTCCTGAGAATCGAACCTTGGTTTCCTAACCCTAATTGATGAGAGGCTTGCTGCTTGATGGTGTGTACAAACTCACCGGAATGGGACTTTTTTGGACAGATCTTCATAACCTGTTCCCACCCCAGTTCATCATCACCTCTTTTACACCAAAAGGTCTGCAGGATGTGGTCACTGTTTCTTTTGTGCCATTTTGGGGTGGAGAAGGTAGATGTGATGAAGCCAATAATTCAGGACTTATTCCTTCTTGTGTTGTGTTTTTTTTTGCCCTTGCACCAGAGTATGAAATAGCTTCCAGGAGCTCCAGCTATAAGCTTGGAAGTGTCTGTGTGATCGTAATCACATGGTGACAACACTCAGAATCTAAATTGGACTTCTGTTGTATTCTCACCACTCAATTTGTTTTTTAGCAGTTTAATGGGTACATTTTAGAGTCTTCCATTTTGTGTGGAATTAGATCCTCCCCTTCAAATGCTGTAATTAACATCACTTAAAAAAACTTGAATAAAATATTGAAACCTCAAAAAAAAAAAAAAAAAAAAAAAAAAAAAAAAAAAAAAAAAAAAAAAAAAAAAAAAAAAAAAAAATAAAACATAAATATAATAGATATAATAGATATAGGTATAAAATATAGACATAATAGATATCACGGACATACGGATAAAATATAGACATAATAGATATAATAGATATAGGTATAAAATATAGACATAATTGATATAATGGATACAGGTACAAAATATAGATATAATAGATATAGGTATAAAATATAGATATAATAGATATATGTATAAAAAATAGACATAATAGATACAGGTATAAAATGTAGACAACAGATATAGTAGATATAGGTATAAAATATAGATATAATAGATATAATTATAAAATATAAATATAATAGATATAATAGATACAGGGAAAAAATAAAGATATCATGGATATAGTTATAAAATATGGTTATAATATATATAAGTATAAAATATAGATATAATAGATAAAATAGATATAGACATAAAATATAGACATAATAGATATGATAGATATATGTATAAAATATAGATATAGTAGATATAATGGATATAGGTATCAAATATAGATATAATAGATATAGGTATAAAATACAGACATGATAGATATGATAGATATAGGTATAAAATATAGACATAATACATATAATAGATATAGGTATGAAATATAGACATAATAGATATAATAGATATAGGTATAAAACGTAGACATAATAGATATAATAGATACAGGTATAAAATATAGATATAATAGATATAGGTATAACATATAGATATAATAGATGTAATAGATAGACATAATAGATATAATAGATATTGGCATAAAATATAGATATAATAGATATAGGTACGAAATATAGATATAATAGATATAATGGATATAGGTATAAAATATACATACAATTGAGGCAACAATTAATAGCCTACCCACCAAAAAAAGTCCAGGACCAGATGGATTCACAGCTGAATTCTACCAGAGGTACAAGGAGGAGCTGGTACCATTCCTTCGGAAACTATTCCAATCAATAGAAAAAGAGGGAATCCTCCCTAACTCATTTTTTGAGGCCAACATCATCCTGATACCAAAGCCTGGCAGAGACACAACAAAAAAAGAGAATTTTAGACCAATATCCCTGATGAACATTGATGCAAAAATCCTCAATAAAATACTGGCAAACCGGATTCAGCAGCACATCAAAAAGCTTATCCACCATGATCAAGTGGGCTTCATCCCTGGGATGCAAGGCTGGTTCAACATTCGCAAATCAATAAACGTAATCCAGCATATAAACAGAACCAAAGACAAGAACCACATGATTGTCTCAATAGATGCAGAAAAGGCTTTTGACAAAATTCAACAGCCCTTCATGCTAAAAACGCTCAATAAATTCGGTATTGATGGAACGTACCTCAAAATAATAAGAGCTATTTATGACAAACCCACAGCTAATATCATACTGAATGGGCAAAAACTGGAAAAATTCCCTTTGAAAACTGGCACAAGACAGGGATGCCCTCTCTCACCACTCCTATTCAACATAGTGTTGGAAGTTCTGGCTAGGGCAATCAGGCAAGAGAAAGAAATCAAGGGTATCCAGTTAGGAAAAGAAGAAGTCAAATTGTCCCTGTTTGCAGATGACATGATTGTATATTTAGAAAACCCCATCGTCTCAGCCCAAAATCTCCTTAAGCTGATAAGCAACTTCAGCAAAGTCTCAGGATACAAAATTAATGTGCAAAAATCACAAGCATTCTTATACACCAGCAACAGACAAGCAGAGAGCCAAATCAGGAATGAACTTCCATTCACAATTGCTTCAAAGAGAATAAAATACCTAGGAATCCAGCTTACAAGGGATGTAAAGGACCTCTTCAAGGAGAACTACAAACCACTGCTCAGTGAAATGAAAGAGGACACAAACAAATGGAAGAACATACCATGCTCATGGATAGGAAGAATCAATATCGTGAAAATGGCCATACTCCCCAAGGTTATTTATAGATTCAATGCCATCCCCATCAAGCTACCAATGACTTTCTTCACAGAATTGGAAAAAACTGCTTTAAAGTTCATATGGAACCAAAAAAGAGCCCGCATTGCCAAGACAATCCTAAGTCAAAAGGACAAAGCTGGAGGCGTCACGCTACCTGACTTCAAACTATACTACAAGGCTACAGTAACCAAAACAGCATGGTACTGGTACCAAAACAGAGATATAGACCAATGGAACAGAACAGAGTCCTCAGAAATAATACCGCACATCTACAGCCATCTGATCTTTGACAAACCTGAGAGAAACAAGAAATGGGGAAAGGATTCCCTATTTAATAAATGGTGCTGGGAAAATTGGCTAGCCATAAGTAGAAAGCTGAAACTGGATCCTTTCCTTACCCCTTATACGAAGATTAATTCAAGATGGATTAGAGACTTAAATGTTAGACCTAATACCATAAAAACCCTAGAAGAAAATCTAGGTAGTACCATTCAGGACATAGGCATGGGCAAGGACTTCATGTCTAAAACACCAAAAGCAACGGCAGCAAAAGCCATAATTGACAAATGGGATCTAATTAAACTAAAGAGCTTTTGCACAGCAAAAGAAACTACCATCAGAGTGAACAGGCAACCTACAGAATGGGAGAAAATTTTTGCAACCTACTCATCTGACAAAGGGCTAATATCCAGAATCTACAAAGAACTCAAACAAATATACGAGAAAAAAACAAACAACCCCATCAAAAAGTGGGGAAAGGATATGAACAGACATTTCTCAAAAGAAGATATTCATACATCCAACAGACACATGAAAAAATGCTCATCATCACTGGCCATCAGAGAAATGCAAATCAAAACCACAATGAGATACCATCTCACACCAGTTAGAATGGCAATCATTAAGAAGTCAGGAAACAACAGGTGTTGGAGAGGATGTGGAGAAATAGGAACACTTTTACACTGTTGGTGGGATTGTAAACTAGTTCAACCATTATGGAAAAGAGTATGGCAATTCCTCAAGGATCTAGAACTAGATGTACCATATGACCCAGCCATCCCACTACTGGGTATATACCCAAAGGATTATAAATTAGTCTACTACAAAGACACATGTACACGTATGTTTATTGCGGCACTATTCACAATAGCAAAGACTTGGAATCAACCCAAATGTCCATCTGTGACAGACTGGATTAAGAAAATGTGGCACATATACACCATGGAATACTATGCAGCCATAAAAAAGGATGAGTTTGCGTCCTTTGTAGGGACATGGATGCAGCTGGAAACCATCATTCTTAGCAAACTATCACAAGAAGAGAAAACCAAACACCGCATGTTCTCACTCATAGGTGGGAACTGAACAATGAGATCACTTGGACTCGGGAAGGGGAACATCACACACTGGGGTCTATCATGGGGAGGGGGGAGGGGGGAGGAGGGAGGGATTGCATTGGGGAGTTATACATGATATAAATGATGAATTGATGGGTGCTGACGAGTTGATGGGTGCAGCACACCAACATGGCATAAGTATACATATGTAACAAACCTGCACGTTATGCACATGTACCCTAGAACTTAAAGTATAATAAAAAAAAAAAAAAAAAAATAAAATAAAAAAAAAAAAAAAAAAAAATATACATACAATAGATATAGGTATAAAATACAGATATAATAGTTATAATAGATACAGTTATAAAATATAGATGTAATAGATATAAGTATAAAATATAAACATAATAGATAGAGGCATAAAATACAGACATAATAGATATGATAGATGTAGGTATGCAATATAGACATCACAGATATAATAGATATAGGTATAAAATATAGACATAATAGATATAACACATAGAGGTATAAAATATAGATATAATAGATATAGGTATAAAATATAGATATAATAGATATAATAGATATACATATAAAATATAGATACAATAGATATCGGTATAAAATATAGATATAATAGATATAATAGATACAGATATAAAATACAGACATAATAGATATAGGTATAAAATATAGACATAATAGATATAATACATAGAGTTATTAAACATAGACATAATTGATATAGTTGTATAATATAGACATAATAATTATAGGTACCAAATATAGACATAATAGATATAGGTATAAAATATAGACCAAATAGATATAATAGATATAGGTATAAAATATAGACATAATAGATATGATAGATATAGGTTAAAATTAGAGACATCACAGATATAATAGATATAGGTATAAAATATAGACATAATAGATATAACACATAGAGATATAAAATTTAGATATAATAGATATAGGTATAAAATATAGACATAATAGATATAATAGATATAGGTATGAAATATAGACATAATGGATATACGTGTAAAATATACACCTAGTTGTTATAATAGATATAGGTATAAAAGATAGACATAATAGATATAGATATAAAATATAGACATAATATATTTAATAGGTATAGGTATAAAATATAGACATAATAGATATAATAGATATAGGAATAAAATGTACACATAATAGATATAATAGATATAAGTATAAAATATAGACGTAATAGATATAATAGATATAGGTATGCAAGACAGAAAAAATAGATGTAGGTATAAAATATAGACCCTATAAATATAATAGATATACGTATAAAATGTAGACATAATAGCTATAGGTATAAAATATAGACATAATCGATATAATGCATATAGTTATAAAAGATAGACATAATAGATATAATAGATATAGGTATAAACTATAGACATAAGAGATACAGGTATAAAATATATACATAATAGTTATAATAGATATAGGTATAAAAAATAGACATAATAGATACAATAAATACAGGTATAAAGTATAAACATAATAGATAAAATACATATAGGTATAAAATATAGATACAATAGATATAGATATAAAATATAGATATTATAGATATAATAGATATTATAGATATAAAGATATACTATATAAGTATAAAATATAGAAATAATAGATATGATGGATATAGGTATAAAATATAGATATAATAGATATAGATATAAAATATAGATATAATAACTATAATAGATATAGGTGTACAATATAGATATAATAGTTATGGTTATAAAATATAGACATAATAGATATAATAGATATAGGTTTAAAATATATAGATAATACACAGGTAAAAAATTAGGTCATAATAGATTTAATTGATATAGGCATAAAATACAGACATAATAGTTATAATAGATGGAGATATAAAATATAGACATAGTAGATATAATACATATAGTTATTAAATATAGACATAATAAATATAATAGATATGGTAATAAAATAGAGACATAATAGATATAATAGATATAGATATAAAATATAGACATAACAGATATAATAGATATACGTATAAAATATAGACATAATAGATATAATAGATATAGATATAAAATATAGACATAACAGATCTAAAAGATATACGTATAACATATAGACATAATAGATACAATAGATGTAGATATAAAATATAGACAAAATAGATATAGGTACACAATATCGACATAATAGATATAATAGATTTAGGTATAAAATATACACATAATAGACATAATAAATATAGGTATAAATATAGAGAGACTTAATACATATAGGTATAAAATATAGACACAATAGATATAATAGTTATAGGTATAAAATACAGAAATAATAGCTATAATCGATGTAGGTGTAAAATATAGGTATAATAGATATAACTGATAGAGTTTTAAAATATACCTATAATAGCTATAATAGATAAAGGTATAAAATATGGACATAATAGATATAAGAGATATAGGTATAAAATATAGACATAATAGATATAATAGATATAGGTAAAAAATATAGACATAATAGATATTGGTATAAAATATAAACATAATAGATATGATAGATATAGGTATAAAATATAGCCATAAGAGATATAATAGATATAGGTATAAAACAAACACATAATAAATAAAATCGATACAGGTATAAAATATAGACATAATAGATATAGGTATAAAGATAGACATAATAGATATAGGTATAAAATATGGATATAATAGATATAGGCATAAAATATAGACATAATAGATATAGGTATAAAACACAGACATAATAGGTATAGGTATGAAATATAGACATAATAGATATAATAGATATAGGTATAAAATATAGATATAATAGATATAATAAATATAAGTATAAAATATAGACATAACAGATATAATAGACATAGGTATAAAAAGTAGACAGAATATAATAGATATCTGTATAAAATACAGACATAATTGATATAATAGATATACGTATAAAATATACACATAAGAGATATAATAGATAAAGGTACAAGATATAGACATAATAGTTATAATAGATATACGAATAAAATATGGACATAATAGATATTACAGATATAGTTCTAAAATATAGACATAATAGTTATCATAGATATAGGTTAAAAATACAGACATAAGAGATATAGGTATAAAATATAGACATAGTAGATATAATAGATATAGGTATAAATTATAGACAGATATAACAGATATAGGTATAAAATATAGACATAATACATATAGGTAAATAATACAGACATAATAGATATAATAGATATAGGCATAAAAAATAGACATAATAGATAGAGGTATAGAATATAGACATAATAGATATAGGTGTAAAATATAGACATAATAGATATAATAGATATTGAAATCAAATATAGACATAATAGATATAACAGATATAGTTAAAATATAGATATAAGAGATATAATAGATGTAGGTATAAAATATAGATATAATAGATATAGATATAGGTATAAAATATAGATATAAACATATAATAGATATAGGTATAAATTATAGATATAATAGATATAGGTATAAAATATGGATATAATTGATATAATACATATAGGTATAAAATATAGATACAATAGATATAGGTATAAAATATAGATATAATGGAAATAATAGATGTAGGTATAAAATACAGACATAACAGATACAATACATATAGTTATAAAATAGAGACATAATAGATATAATAGATATAGGTATAAAATATAGACATAATAGATATAATAAATCCAGGTATAAAATACAGATATAATAGATATAGGTATAAAATATAGATATAATGGATATAATAGATGTGGGTATAAAATATAGATATAATAGATATAGGTATAAAATATAGATATAATAGATATAATAGATACTGGAAGAAAATATAGATATCATAGATATAATTATAAAAAATAAAATATAATAGATATAATAGATATAGGTGTAAAATAGAGATACAATAGATATAGGTATAAAAAATAGTTATTATATATAGGTATAAAATATAGATATAGTAGATATAATAGATACAGGTATAAAATATAGACATAATAGATATAATAGATACAGGTATTAAATATAGACATAATAGATATAATAGATATAGGTATAAAATATAGACATAATAGATATAATAGATATAGATATAAAATACAGACATAACAGATCTAATACATATACGTATAAAATATAGACATAATAGATACAATAGATATAGATATAAAATATAGACAAAATAGACATAGGTACACAATATCGACATAATAGATATAATAGATTTAGATATAAAATATCCACATATTAGACATAATAAATATAGGTATAAAATATAGACAGACTTAGTAGATATATGTATAAAATATAGACATAATAGATATAATAGATATAGGTATAAAATATAGACATAATAGATATAGTAGATGTAGGTATAAAATATAGGCATAATAGATATAACTGATAGAGTTATAAAATATACCTATAAGAGCTAAAATAGATAAAGATATAAAATGTGGACATAATAGATATAAGAGATATAGGTATTAAATATAGACATAATAGATATAATAGATATAGGTAAAAATATAGACAAAATAGATATTGGTATAAAATATAAACATAATAGATATAATAGATATAGTTATAAAATATAGCCATAAGAGATGTAATAGATATAGGTATAAAATATACACATAATACATATAATCGATACAGGTATAAAATATAGACATAATAGATACAGGTATAAAGGATAGACATAATAGATATAGGTATGAAATATAGACGTAATAGATATAATAGATATATGGATAAGATATAGACATGATAGATACAATAGATGTAGGTATAAAATATAGACATCATAGATACAATATATATATATAAATTATAGACATAATAGGTAGAATAGATATAGGTATAAAATACAGACATAATAGATATAATGGATATAGGTATACAATATAGACATAATAGATATAATAGATATAGGTATAAATTATAGACATAATAGATATAATAGATATAGATATAAAATATAGACATAACAGATATAATAGATATACGTATAAAATATAGACATAATAGATACAATAGTTATAGATATAAAATATAGACAAAATAGATATAGGTACACAATATCGACATAATAGATATAATAGATTTAGATAAAAAATATACACATATTAGATATAATAGATATAGGTATAAAATATATACATAATAGATATGAGATATAGTTATAAAATATAGACATAGTAGATATAATAGATACAGGTATAAAATATAGACATAATAGATATAGGTATAAAATATAGACATAATAGATATACGTATAAATTACAGACATAATAGATGTAAGATATATAGTTATAAAATATAGACATAATAGTTATAATAGATATAGGTATAAAATATAGACATAATAGATACAATAGATGTACTTATAAAATATAGACATAAAAGACATAATACATATAGGTATAAAATATAGACATAATAGATATAGGTATAAAATATAGAAATAATAAATATAATAGATATAGAAAAAATACAGATGTTATCGATGTAGTATAAAATGTAGACATGATACATATACTAGATTTCGGTATAATATACAGTTATAATAGATATAGGTATAAAATATAGACATAATAGATATAGGGATAAAATACAGACATAATAATTATAATACATGTAGGTATAAAATGTAGACATAATAGATATAATAGATATAGGTATAAAACATAGAAATAATAGATATAATCGATATAGGTATAAAATATAGATATAATAGATATAATACATATAGGTATAAAATGTAGACAGAATAAACATAATAGATATAGGTATGAAGGATACACATAATAGATATAATAGATACTGGTATAAAATATAGACATAATGGATATTATAGATATAGGTATAATATATAGACATAATAGATATAATAAATACAGGTAAAAAATATAGATATAATAGATATAGGTATAAAATATAGATATAATAGATATAATAGATATATGTATAAAAAAAGATATAATAGATACAGGTATAAAATATATACAATACATATAATAGATATAGGTATGAAATATAGATATAATAGATATAATTATAATATATTAATATAATAGATATAATAGATATAGGAATAAAACATAGATATAATAGATGTAGGTATAATTTGGTTATAATAGATATAAGAATAATATATAGATATAATATATATAGGCATAAAATATAGACATAATAGATATGATAGATATATGTATAAAATATAGTTATAATAGATATAAAGGATATAGGTAAAAAAATAGATATAATAGATATAGGTATAAAATATAGACATAATAGATATAATAGATATGGGTAAAAAATATATTCATAATAGATATAGGTATAAAATATAGACATAATAGATATAATAGATATAGATATGAAATATAGATATAATAATTATAATCGATATAGGTATAAAATATAGACATAATAGATATAATACATACAGGTATAAATACAGACATATTAGATATAATAGATATACGTATAAAATACCGATATAATAGATATAATATATATAGGTATAAAATATAGATATAATAGCTAGAGGTATAAAATACAGATGTAATAGATACAGGTATAAAATATACACATAATAGATATAATAGATACAGGTATAAAATATAGATATAATTGATATAGGTATAAAATATAGACATAATAGCTATAATAGATATAGTTATTAAATATAGACATAATAGATATAGATATAAAATATAGACATAATAGATTTAATAGATATAGGTATAAAATATAGACATAATAGATATAACAAATAGAGGTATAAAATATAGACTTAACAGATATAGGTATACCATATACACATAATAGATATAATATATACAGTTATAAAATATAGACATAATAGACATAATGGATACAGTTATAAAATATAGACATAATAGATATAATAGATATAGGTATGAAATACAGGCATAATAGATATATTAGAGGTTTTTTTTGTCAATCTATTTTGTCTATATTTTATATCTATATCTATTATGTCTATATTTTATACCTATATCTATTATATCTATTATGTCTATATTTTGTACCTATATCTATTATATCTATTATGTCTATATTTTATAACTATGTATTATGTTTATATTTTATATCTATAAGCATTATATATATTATGTCTGTATTTTATATCTATATCTATTATGTCTATATTTTACACCTATATCTATTATATTTAATCTGTGTATATTTTAAACCTATATCTATTATATCTTTATGTCTGTATTTTATACCTATATCGACTATGTACATTATGTGTATATTTTATACCTATATCTATTATATCTATTATATCTATTATATCTATATTTTATTCCTATATCAATTATATCTATATTTTACACCCATATTTATTTTATCTTATACCTATATTTTATACCTATATGTATATCTGTTATATCTGTATTTTATACCTATATGTATTATATCATTTATATCTGTATTTTAACTATATCTGTTATATCTATTATGTCTATATTTGATTCCAATGTCTATCATATCTATTATGTCTATATCTATTATATCTATTATGTTTTTATTTTATACCTATATCTATTATATCTTTATGTCTATATTTTATACCTATATCTCTTATGTCTATATTTATACTGTATCTACTATGTCTATATTTCATACCTCTATCTATTATCTATTATGTCTATATTTTATACCTATTTTTATTATATCTTTTATGTCTATATTTATACCTATATCTACTATATCTATTATATCTATAATTTTATACCTTTATATATTATAATCTTTTATGTCCATATTTTATAACTTTATTATATCTAATATGGGTATATTTTATAATTCTATCAATTATATCTATTATGTCTATATTATATCTCTATTATATCTTTGATGTCTATTTTATACCTTTATCTATTATATCAATTGTGTCTATATTTTATACCTATATCTAATATATAGTACACCTATTCCTAAAACTATAATATATATATATATTATATCTATATATATTTGTAGCTATGTCTATATTATCTATATTTATACCTGTATCTATGATATCTATTATATCTATATTTTATACCTATATCAATTAAATCTATATTTTATACCTATATGTATTTTATCTATATTTTATTCCTATATCTATTATATCTATTATGTCTATAATTTATACCTATATCTATTCTGTCTTTATTTTATACCTATATCTATTATATCTATTATGTCTATATTTTATACGTATATCTTTTATATATATTATGTCTATATATTATACCTATATCTATTATATCTATTATGTCTTTATTTTATACGTATATCCATTATGTCTATTTTATACCTATATCTATTATATCTCCTATGGCTATATTTATACCTATATTTATTGTATCTATTATGTCTATATTTTATACCTATATCTGTTATAACTGTTATGTCTATATTTTATAGGTATATCCATTATGTCTATATTTTATACCTATATCTATGATGTCTTTATTTTATACCTATATCTATTATATATATTATATCTATATTTTATACCTATATCTATTATTACTATATTTTATACCTATATCTATAATGTCTACATTTTACAACTTTATGTATTATATCTATTATTTCTGTATTTT
>NW_022141613.1:0-38417 GCF_007565055.1 Rhinopithecus roxellana
TCAGTGATCATTTTTAACACAGTTTTCTGGAAATCTGCTATTAGATGCTTCATAGCGCTATGAAGCTTATTGACAAAGGAAATATCCTCAGATGAAAACTAGAAAAAGCTTTCAGAAACTTCTTGGTGATGTGAATTCATCTCACAGGTTACACTTAGGTTTTTGAGCAGTCCATTAACACTGTCTTTGAGGAACTGAGAAGGGCTTCCTTGGATCGCATTGAGGCCTACGCTGATAAAGGAAATTTCCTCAGTTCAAAACGTGAAAGAAGCTTTCTGAGAAACTTCTTTCTGATCAGTGAGTTCATCTCACAGACTTACAGCTTAGACCTCAGGAAGCCGTTGGCTAAACTCTTTTCGTGGAAACTGCAAAGTGATATTTGGGAGCCCTTATGGGCCCATGGTGAAAAAGGAAATATCCTCACATAATAACTAGAGAAAGCTTTCTGAGAGATTGCTTTCTGATGTGTTACTTCATCACACAGAGTTCCACCGTTCCCTTCTTGGAAGAGTGTGCTAACACTGTGGTCGTGGATTCTGCAAAGTGATATTTGGGAGCCCGTAGCGGCCCATGGTGAAAAAAGAAGTATCCTCACATAAGAACTAGAGAGCAGCTTTCTGAGATATTGCTTCCTGATGTGTGACTTCACCACACAGAGTTCCACCCTTCCATTCTTGGAACGTTTGCTGACACTGTTGTCGACGATTCTTCAAAGTGATATTTGGGAGCCCATGGGGAAAATGGGGAAAAAGGAAGTATTCTCACATAATAACTAGAGAGAAGCTTTCTGAGAGATTTTTTCTGTTGTGTGACTTCATCACACAGAATTCCACACTTCTCTTCTTGGAACAGTTTGCTAACACTGTTATCGTGGATTCTGCAAAGTGATATTTCGGAACCCATGGGTGCCCATGGTGGAAAAGGAAGTATCCTCACATAAAAACTAGAGAGAAGCTTTCTGGGAGATTACTTTCCGATATGTGACTTCATCACACAGAGTTCCACCCTTCCATTCTTGGAACAGTTTGCTAACAATGTTGTCGTGGATTCTGTACAGTGGAATTTGGGAGCTCATTGAGGGCTATTGTGAAAAATTAAATATCCTCAGATTAAAACTGGAAAGAAGCCTTCTGAGAAACTGCATTGCCATGTGTGAATGCAACTCACAGAGTTACACGTTTCTCTTCATTGATTAATTTGTTAACAGTTTTCTGGAAATCTCCAATTAGATACTTCATAGCGCAATGACACTTATGGTGACAAAGGAAATATCCTCAGATGAAAAGTAGAAAGAAGCTTTCTTAGAAACTTCTTCGTGATTTGTTTATTCATCTCACAGAGTTACAGTTACGTTTCGTGGAGCAGTCCATTAACACTGTCTTTGAGGAACCTGAGAAGGGCTCCTTCGATCGCATTGAGGCCTATGCTGATAAAGGAAATTTCATCAGTTCAAAACGTAAAAGAAGCTTTCTGAGAAACTTCTTTCGGATCAGTGAGTTCATCTCACAGACTTACAACCTAGACCTCAGGAAGCAGTTTGCTAACACTCCTTTCGTGGAAACTGCAAAGTGATTTGGAGCGCATAGGGGCCCATGGTGAAAAAGGAAATATCCTCACATAATAACTAGAGAGAAGCTTTTTGAGAGATTGCTTTTGGATATGTGACTCCATCACACAGAGTTCCAGCCTTCCCTTCTTGGAACAGTTTGCTAACACTGTTGTCGTGGATTCTGCGAAGTGATATTGGGAGCCCTCAGGGCCCAAGGGGAAAAAAGAAGTGTCCTCACATAATAACTAGAGAGAAGCATTCTGAGAGATTGCTTTCTAATATGTGACTTCATCACACAGAATTCCAACCTTCCCTTCTTGGAACAGTTTACTAACACTGTTGTCGTGGATTCTGCAAAGTGATATTTGGGAGCTCATTGAGGGCTATGGTGAAAAATGAAATATCCTCAGATTAAAACTGGAAAGAAGCCTTCTGAGAAACTGAATTGCCATGTTTGAATGCAGCTCACAGAGTTACACTTTTCTCTTCAGTGATCAGTTTGTTAACACAGTTTTCTGGAAATCTGCAATTAGATAGCTCATAGCGCAATGAGGCTTACGGTGACAAAGGAAATATCCTCAGATAAAATTAGAAAGAAGCTTTCTAAGAAACTTCTTGCTGATGTGTGAATTCATCTCACAGAGTAACACTTATGTTTCGTGGAGCAGTCCATTAACACTGTCTTTGAGGAACCTGAAGAGGGCTTCTTTGGATCCCATTGAGGCCTACGCTGATAAAGGAAATTTCATCAGTTTAAAAGTGAAAGAAGCTTCCTGAGAACCTTCTTCTGATCAGTGAGTTCATGTCACAGACTTACAACATAGAGCTCATGAAGCCATTTGCTAACACTCTTTTCGTGGAAACTTCAAAGTGATATTTGGGAGCCCTGGGGCCCATTTTGAAAAAGGAAATATCTTCACATAATAACTAGAGAGAAGCTTTCTGAGAGATTGCGTTCTGATGTGTGTCTTCATCACACAGAGTTAGACCCTTCCCTTCGTGGAACAGTTTGCTAACACTGTTGTCGTGGATTCTGCAAAGTGATAGTTGGGAGCCCATAGGGGCCCATGGTGAAAAAGGAAGTATACTCACATAATAACTAGAGAGAAGCTTTCTGAGACATTGCTTTCAGATGCGTGACTTCATCACACAGAGTTCCACCCTTCCCTTCTTGGAACAGTTTGCTAACCCTGTTGTCGTGGATTATGCAAAGTGATATTTCGGAGCTCATTGAGGGCTAAGATGAAAAGGAAATATCCTCAGATTAAAACTGGAAAGAAGCCTTCTGAGAAGCTGCATTGCCATGTGTGTATGCATCTCACAGAGTTACACGTTTCTCTTCAGTGATCCGTTTGTTAACACAGTTTTCTGGAAATCTGCAATTAGATACTTCATAGCGCAATGAAGCTTACAGTGACAAAGGAAATATCATCAGATGAACACTAGAAAGAAGCTTTCTTAGAAATTTCTTGGTGATGTTTGAATTCATCTCACAGAGTTACACTTATGTTTCGTGGACCTCTCCATTAACACTGTCTTGAGGAACCTGAGAGGGGCTTCTTTGGATCGCACTGACGCCTACGCTGATAAAGGAAATTTCATCAGTTCAAAACGTGAAAGATGCTTTTTGTGAAACTTCTTTCTGATCAGTGAGTTCATCTCACAGAGTTACAACTTAGACCTCAGGAGCGGTTTGTTAACACTCTTTTCGTGGAAACTGCAAAGTGATAATTGGGAGCCCTTAGGGGCGTATGGTGAATAAGGAAATATCCTCACATAATAACGAGAGAGAAGCTATCTGAGAGATTGCTTTCTGATGTGTGACTTCATCACACAGAATTCCACCCTTCAATTCTTGGAACAGTTTGCTAACACTGTTGTCATGGATTCTGCAAAGTGATATTTGGGAGCTCACTGAGGGCTACGGTTAAACAGGAAATAATCTCAGATTAAAACTGGAAAGTAGCCTTCTGAGAAACTGCATTGCCATGTGTGAATGAAGCTCAGAGTTACACGTTTCTTTTCAGTGATCAGTTTGTTAACACAGTTTTCTGGAAATCTGCATTAGATACTTCGAATCGCAATGAACCTTACGGTAACAAAGGAAATATCCTCAGATGAAAACTAGAAAGAAGCTTTCTTAGAAAGTTCTTGGTGATGTGAGAATTCATCTCACAGAGTTACACTTATGTTGCGTGGAGCAGTCCATTAACACTGTCTTTGAGGAACCTGAGAAGGGCTTCTTTGGATCGCATTGAGGCCTATGCAGATAAAGAAAATTTCATCAGTTCAAAATGTGAAAGACGATTTCTGAGAATCTTCTTTCTGATCAGTGAGTTCATCTCACCGACGTACAAATTAGACATCAAGAAGCAGTTTGCTAACACTCTTTTCTTGGAAACAGCAAAGTAATATTTGGGAGCCCATAGGGGCCCATGGTAAAAAGGAAAGAACGTCTCATAATAACTATAGAGGAACTTTATGAGAGATTGCTTTCTGATGTGTCACTTCATTACACAGCGTTCCACACTTCCCTTCTTAGAACAGTTTGCTAACACTGTTGACGTGGATTCTGCAAAGTGATATTTGGGAGCCCATAGGAGCCCATGGTGAAAAAGGAAGTATCCTCACATAAAAACTAGAGAGAAACTTTCTGAGAGATTGCTTTAGTATATGTGACTTCATCTCACTGAGTTCCACCCTTCCCTTCTTGGAACACTTTGCTAACACTGTTGTGAATTCACAAAGTAATATTTGGTAACTAATGGAGGGCTATGGTGAAAAAGGAAATATCGTCCGATTAAAACTGGAAAGAAGCTTTCTGAGAAGCTGCATTGCCATGTGTGAATGCATCTCACAGAGTTACATGATTCTCTTCAGTGATCAGTTTGTTAACACAGTTTTCTGGAAATCTGCAATTAGATACTTCATAGCGCAAAGAATCTTATGATGACAAAGGAAATATCCTCAGATGAAAACTAGAAAGAAGCTTTCTTAGAAACTTCTTGGTGATGTGTGAATTCATCTCACAGTTACACTTACGTTTCGTGGAGCAGTCCATTAACACTGTCTTTGAGGAACCTGAGAAGGGCTTCTTTGCATCGCATTGAGGCCTACGCTGATAAAGGAATTTTCATCACTTCAAAACGTGAAAGAAGCTTCCTGAGAAACTTCTTTCTGATCAGTGAATTCATCTCACAGACTTACAACTTAGACCTCAGGAAGCAGTTTGCTAACACTCTTTTCGTGGAAACTGCAAAGTGATATTTGGGAGCCCATAGGGGCCCAAGGTAAAAAAGGAAATATCCTCACATAATAACTAGAGAGAATTGCCATGTTTGAATTCTGAGAGACTGCTTTCTGATGTGTGACTTCATCACACAGAGTTCCACCCTTCCGTTCATGGAGCAGTTTGCTAACACTGTTGTCGTGCATTCTGCAAAGTGATATTTGGGATCTCATTGTGGGCTATGGTAAAAAGGAAATATCCTCAGATTAAAAGTGGAAAGAAGCCTTCTGAGAAACTGCATTGCCATGTGTGAATGCAATCCACAGAGTTACACGTTTCTCTTCAGTGATCAGTTGGTTTACACAGTTTTCTGGAAATCTGCAATTAGATACTTCATAGCGCAATGAAACTTACAGTGACAAAGGAAATATCCTCAGACGAAAACGGGAAAGAAGTTTTCTTAGAAACTTCTTTTTGATGTGTGAATTCATCTCATAGAGTTACACTTATGTTTCCTGGAGCAGTCCGTTAACACTCTCTTTGAAGAACCTGAGAAAGGCTTCTTTGGATCACATTGAGGCCTACGCTGATAAAGGAAATTTTATCAGTTCAAAATGTGAAAGAAGCTTTGTGAGAAACTTCTATCTGATCAGTGAGTTCATCTCACAGACTTACAACTTAGACCTCAGGAAGCAGTGTGCTAAAACTCTCTTCGTGCCGACAGCAAAGTGATATTTAGGAGCCCATAGGGGCCCATGGTGAAAAAGGAGATATCGTCACATAATAACGAGAGAGAAGCTTTCTAAGAGATTGCTTTCTAATGTGTGACTTCATCACACAGAGTTCCACCCTTCCCTTCTTGGAACAGTTTGCTAACACTGTTGTCCTGGATTCTGCAAAGTGATAAACGGGGGCCAACAGGGGCCCAAAGTGAAAAAGGAAGTATCCTCACATAAAAACTAGAGAGAAGCTTTCTGAGAGATTGCTTTCTGATATGTGACTTCATGACACAGAGTTCCACCCGTCTCTTCTTGGACACTTTGCTAACACTGTTGTCGTGGATTCTGCAAAGTGATATTTGGGAGCTCACTGAGGACTATGTTGAAAACGGAAATACTCGCAGATTAAAACTGGAAAGAAATCTTCTGAGAAACTGCATTGCCAGTGTGAATGCAACTCACAGAAGTTCATGATTCTCTTCAGTGATCACTTTGTTTACACAGTTTTCTGGAAATCTGCATTTAGATGCTTCCTAGCGCAATGAAGCTTATGGTGACAAAGGAAATATCCTCAGACGAAAACTAGAAAGAAGCTTTCTTAGAACTTCTTTTTGATGTGTGAATTCATCTCACAGAGTTACAGTTTTGTTCGTGGAGCAGTCCATTAACACTGTCTTTGAGGAACCTGAGAAGGCTTCTTTGGATCGCATTGAGGCCTACGATGATAAAGGAAATTTCATCAGTTTAAAACGTGAAAGATGCTTTCTGAGAAACTTCTTTCTGATCAGTGAGTTCATCTCACTGACGTACAACTTAGACCTCAGGAAGCAATTTGCTAACACTGTTTTCGTGGAATGCAAAGTGATATTTGGGAGCCAATAGGGGCCCATGGTGAAAAAGAGTATCCTCACATAATAACTAGAGAGAAGCTTTCTGAGAGATTGCTTTCTGATATGTGACTTCATCACACACATGGTTCCACCCTTCCCTTCTTAACAATTTGCTAACCCTGTTGTCGTGGATTCTGCAAAGTGATATTTGGGAGCCCACTGAGGGCTATGTTGAAAAAGGAAATATCCTCAGATTAAAACTGGAAAGAATCCTTCTGAGAAACTGCATTGCCATATGTGAATTCAACTCACTGAGTTACACGTTTCTCTTCAGTGATCTGTTTGTTAACACAGTTTTCTGGAAATCTGCATTGATACTTCATAGCGTAATGAAGCTTACGGTGACAAAGGAAATAACCTCAGAAAAAACTAGAAAGAAGGCTTTCTTAGAAGCTTCCTGTTGATGTGTGAATTCATCTCACAGAGTTACACTTTTGTTTCGTGGAGCAGTCCATTAACACTGTCTTTGAGGAACCTGAGAAGGGCTTCTTTGGATCGCATTGTGGCCTACGGTGATAAAGGAAATTTCATCAGTTCAAAACGTGAAAGAAGCTTTCTGAGAAACTTCTTTCTGATCAGTGAGTTCGTCTCACAGAGTTAAAACTTAGACCTCAGGAAGCAGTTTGCTAACACTCTTTTCGTGGAATCTGCAACGTGATCTTTGGGAGCCCATAAGGGCCTATGGTGAAAAAGGAAATATCCTCAGATAATAGCTAGAGAGAAGCCAACTGAGAGATTGCTTTCAGATGTGTGACTTCATCACTCAGATTTCCAGACTTCCGTCTCAGGACAGTTTGCCATCACTGTTGTCGTGGATTCTCAAAAGTGATATTTGGGAGCCCATAGTGGCCCATGGTGAAAAAAAAATATCCTCACATAAGAACTAGATAGAACCTTTCTGAGAGATTGCTATCTGATGTGTGGCTTCATCAAATAAGTTCCACCCTTCCCTTCTTGGAACAGTTTGCTAACACTGTTGTCGTGGATTCTGCAAGTGATGTTTGGGAGCCCTTTGAGGGCTATGCTGAAAAAGGAAATATCCTCACATTAAAACTGGAAAGAAGCCTTCTGAGAAACTGCATTGCCATATTTGAATGCAAATCACAGATTTACACCTTTCTCTTCAGTGATCAATTTGTTACCACAGTTTTCTGGAAATCTGCAATTAGATGCTTCACAGTGCAATGAAGCTTACGGTGACAAAGGAAATAACCTCAGAAGAAAACTAGAAAGAAGTTTTCTTAGAAACTTCCTCATGATGTGCAAATTCATCTCACAAAGTTCCACTTATGTGTCGTGGAGCAGTCCATTAACACTGTCTTTGAGGAACCTGAGAAGGGCTTCTTTGGATCGCATTGAGGCCTACGCTGATAAAGGAAATTTCATCAGTTCAAAACGTGAAAGAAGCTTTCTGAGAAACTTCTTTCTGATCAGTGAGTTCATCTCACAGACTTACACTTAGACCTCAGGAAGCAGTTTGCTAACACTGTTGTCATGGATTCTGAAAAGTGATATTTGGGAGAAGTTAGAGGCCCATAGTGAAAAAGGAACTATCCTCACATAAAACTAGAGAGAAGATTTCTGAGAGATTGCTTTCTGATGAGTGACTTCATCACACAGAGTTCCACCCTTCCCTTCTTGGAACAGTTTGCTAACACTGTTGTCGTGGATTCTGCAAAGTGATATTGGGAGCTCATTGAGGGCTACGGTGAAAAAGGAAATATCCTCAGATTTAAATGGAAAGAAGCCTTCTGAGAAACTGCATTGCCATGTGTGAATGTAACTCACAGAGTTACACGTTTCTCTTCAGCGATCAGTTTGTTAACACAGTTTTCTGGAAATCTGCAATTAGATACTTCATAGCGCAATCAAGCTTACGGTGACAAAGGAAATGTCCTCAGATGAAAAGTAGAAAGAAGCTTTCTTAGAAACTTCTTTGTGATGTGTGAATTCATCTCACAGTGTTACACTTATGTTTCTTGGAGCAGTCCATTAACACTGTCTTTGAGGAACCTGAGAAGGGCTTCCTTGGATAGCATTGAGGCCTACGCTGATAAAGGAAATTTCATCAGTTTAAAACGTGAAAGAACCGTTCTGAGAAATTTCTTTCTGATCAGGGAGTTCATCTCACAGACTTACAACTTAGACCTCAGGAAGCAGTGTGCTAACACTCTTTTCAAGGAAACTGCAAAGTGATATTTGGGAGCCCATAGGGGCCCATGTTGAAAAAGGAAATATCCTCACATAATAACTAGAGAAAGACTTATGAGAGATTGCTTTCTGATGTGTGACTTCATTACACAGAGTTTCACCCTACCCTTCTTGGAACAGTTTGCTAACACTGTGCTCGTGAATTCGGATATGTAATTTGGTATCCCATAGGGGCCCATGTTGAAAAAGGAAGTATCCTCACATAAAAACTAATGAGAAACTTTCTGAGAGATTGCTTTCGGATGTGTGACTTCATCACACAGAGTTCCACCCTTCCCTTCTTGGAACAGTTTGCTAACACTGTTGTCGTGGATTCTGCAAAGTGATATTTGGGAGGCCATACGGTCCCAGGGTGAAAAACGAAGTATCCTCACATAAAAATTAGAGAGAAGCATTCTGAGAGATTGCATTCTGATGTGTGACTTCATCACACAGAGTTCCACCCTTCCCTTCTGGAACAGTTTGCTAACACTGTCGTCATGGATTCTGCAAAGTGATATTTGGGAGCTCATTGAGGGCTATAGTGAAAAAGGAAATATCCTCAGATTAAAACTGAAAAGAAGCCTTCTGAGAAACTGCATTGCCATGTGTGAATGCAACTCACAGAGTTGCACGTTTCTCTTCAGTGATCAGTTTGTTAGCACAGTTTTCTGGAAATCTGCAATGGGATACTTCATAGCACAAGGAAGCTTATGGTAACAAAGGAAATATCCTCTGATGAAAATTAGAAAAAAGCTTTCTTAGAAACTTCTTGGTGATGGGTGAATTAATCTCAAAGAGTTACACTAATGTATCGTGGAGTAGTCCATTAACACTCTCATTGAGGAACCGGTGAAGGGCTTCTTTGGATCACATTGAGTCCTACGCTGATAAAGGAAATTTCATCAGTTCAAAACGTGAAAGAAGCTTTCTGAGAAACTTATTTCTGAACAGTGAGTTCATCTCACATACTTACAATATAGACCTCAGGAGGCAGTTTGCTAACACTCTTTCCGTGGAAATTGCAAAGTGATGTTTGGGAACCCATAGGGGCACATGGTGAAAAAGGAAATATACTCACATGATAACTAGAGGGAAGCTGTCTGAGAGATTGCTTTCTGAGGTGTGACTTCATCACAAAGAGTTCCACACTTTCCTTCTTGGAAAAGTTTGCTAAAACTGTTGTCGTGGATTCAGCAAAGTGAAATTTGGGAGCTCATTGAGGGCTATGGTGAAAAAGGAAATATCCTCTGATTAAAACTGGAAAGACGCCTTCTGAGAAACTGCATTGCCATGTGTGAATGCAACTCACTGAGTTACATGTTTGTCTTCAGTGATCAGTTTGTTAACACAGTTTTCTGGAAATCTGCATTTACATACTTCATAGCGCAATGAAGCTTACGGTGACAAAGAACATATCCTCAGATGAAAACTAGAAAGGTTTCTAGAAACTTCTTTGTGATGTGTGAATTCATCTCACAGACTTACAACTTAGACCTCAGGAAGCAGTTTGCTAACACTTTTAGTGGAAACTGCAAAGTGATATTTGGGAGACCGTAGGGGCCCATTGTGAAAACCAAATAACCTCATATAATAAGTTGAGAGTTGCTTTCTGAGAGATTGCTTTCTGATGTGTGGCTTCATCACACAGAGTTCCACCTTTCCCTTCTTGGAAAAGTTTCCCAACACAGTTGTCGCGGATTCTGCAAAGTTATATTTGGGAGCCATTGGGGCCCATGGTGAAAAAGCAAATATCCTCACATAATAAGTAGAGAGAAGCTTTCTGAGAGATTGCTTTCTGGTGTGTGACTTCATCACACAGAGTTCCACCCATTCCTTCTTGGATAAGTTTGCTAACACTGTTGTCGTGGATTCTGCAAAGTGATATTTTGGAGCAAATAGGGGCTCATGGTGAAAAAAGAAGTATCGTCACATAAAAACTAGAGAAGCTTTCTGAGAGATTGCTTTACGATATGTGACTTCATCACACAGAGTTCCACCCTTCCCTTCTTGGAACAGTTTGCTAACACTGTTGTCATGGATTCTGCAAAGTGATATTTTGAGCTCTTGGAGGGCTATGGTGAAAAGGAAATATCCTCACATTAAAACTGGAAAGAAGCCTTTCAGGAACTGCATTGCCATGTGTGATTGCAACTCACACAGGTACACGTTTCTCTTCAGTTATCAGTTTGTTAACACAGTTTTATGGAAAGCTGCAATGAGATACTTCATAGCGCAATGAAGCTTACGGTGACAAGGCAAATATCCTCAGATGAAAACTAGAAAGAAGCTTTCCTAGAAACTTCTTGGTGATGTGTGAATTCATCTCACGGAGTTATTCTTATGTTTCGTGGAGCAGTCCATTAACACTGTCTTTGAGGAACCTGAGAAGGGCTTCTTTGGATCGCATTGAGGCCTAAGCTGATATAGTAAATGTCATCAGTTCAAAACATGAAAGAAGCTTTCTGGGAAACGTCTTTCTGATCAGTGAGTTCATCTCACAGACTTACAACTTAGATCTCAGGAAGCAATTTGCTAACACTGTTTTCGTGGATACTGAAAAGTGATATTTGGGAGCCCATAGGGCCCATGATGAAAAGGGAAATATCCTCACAGAATAACTAGAGAGAAGCTTTCTGAGAGTTTGCTTTCTGATGTGTGACTTCATCACACTCAGTTCCACCATTCCCTTCTTGGAACCGTTTGCTATCACTGTTGCCGTGGATTCTGCTATGTGATTTGGTAGCCCATAGGGGCCCATGTTGAAAAAGGAAGGATCCTCACATAATAACTGGAGAGAAGCTTTCTGAGAGATTGCTTTCCGATATGTGACTTCATCACAGAGAGTTCCAACCTTCCCTTCTTAGAAAAGTTTGCTAACACTGTTGTCGTGGTTTCTGCAAGTGATATTTGGGAGCTCATTGTGGGCTAAGGTGAAAAATGAAATATCCTCAGAATAAAAGTGGAAAGAAGCCTTCTGAGAATCTGCATTGCCATGTGTGAATGCAACTCACAGAGTCACAAGTTTCTATTCAGTGAACAGCTTCTTAACAGAGTTTTCTGGAAATCTGCAATTAGATACTTCATAGCGCAATGAAGCTTACGGGGACAAAGGAAATATCCTCAGATGATATCCAGAAAGAAGCTTTCTTAGAAACTTCTTGGTGATTGTGAATTCATCTCACAGAGTTACTCTTATGTTTCGTGGAGTAGTCCATTAACACTGTCTTTGAGGAACGTGAGAACGGCTTCTTTGGATCGCATTGAGGCCTACGCTGATAAATTAAATTTCAACAGTTCAAAACGTGAAAGAAGCTTTCTTAGAAACTTCTTTCTGATCAGTGAGTTCACCTCACAGACTTACAAATTAGAACTCAGGAAGCAGTTTGCGAACAGTCTTTTCATGGAAACTACAAAATGATATTTGGGAGCCCATGGGGGCCCATGGTGAAAAAGGAAATATCCTAGGATTAAAACTGGAAAGAAGCCTTCTGAGAAACTGCATTGCCATGTGTGAATGCAACTCGAGAGTTACATGTTTCTCTTCAGTGATCCGTTTGTTAACACAGTTTTCTGGAAATCTGCAATGAGATGCTTCATAGCGCAATGAAGCTTACGGTGACAAAGGAAATATCCTCAGATGAAAACTAGAAAGAAGCTTTCTTAGAAACTTCTTGGTGATGTGTGAATTCATCTCACAGAGTTACACTTATGTTTCGTGGAGCAGTCCATTAACACTGTCTTTGGGGAACCTGAGAAGGGCTTCTTTGGATCGCATTGAGGCCTACGCTGAAAAAGGAAATTTCATCAGTTCAAAACGTGAAAGAAGCTTTCTGAGAAACTTCTTTCTGATCAGTGAGTTCAAATCACGACTTACAACTGAGACATCAGGAAGCAGTTTTCTAACACTCTTTTCGTGGAAACTGCATAGAGATATTCGGGAACCCACAGGGGCCCATGGTGAAAAAGGAAATATCCTCACATAATAACTAGAGAGTAGCTAACAGAGAGATTGCTTTCTGATGTGTGACTTCATCACACAGAGTTCCACCCTTCCCTTCTTGGAACAGTTTGCTAACACTGTTGTCGTGGATTCTGCGAAGCGATATTTGGGAGCCCATAGGGGCCCATGGTGCAAAAAGAAGTATCCTCACATAATAACTAGAGAGAAGCTTTCTGAGGGATTGCTTTCCGATATGTGACTTCATCACACAGAGTTGCACCCTTCCCTTCTTGGAACAGTTTGCTAACACTGTTGTCGTGGATTCTGCAAAGTGATATTTGGGAGCTCATTGAGGGCTATGGTTAAAAAGGAAATATCCTCAGATTAAACTGGAAAGAAGCCTTCTGAGAAACTGGATTGCCATGAGTGAATGCAACTCACAGAGTTACACGTTTCTCTTCAGTGATCAGTTTGTTAACACAGTTTTCTGGAAATCTGCACCTTGATACTTTATACCGCAATGCAGCTTGCGGTGACAAAGGAAATATCCTCAGATGAAAACTGGAAAGAAGCTTTCTGAGAAACTTCGAGGTGATGTGTGAATTCATCTCACAGAGGTACACTTATGTTTCGTGGAGCAGTCCTTTAACACTGTCTTTGAGGAACCTGAGAAGGGCTTCTTTGGATCGCATTGAGGCCTATGCTAATAAAGGAAATTTCATCAGTACAAAACGTGAAAGAAGCTTTCTGAGAAACTCCTTTGTGATCAGTGAGTTCATCTCACTGACTTACAACTTAGACCTCAGGAAGCAGTTTGCTAACACTCATTTCGTGGAAACTGCAAAGTGATATTTGGGAGCCCATAGGGGCCCATGGTGAAAAAGGACATATCCTCACATAATAACAGAGAGAATCTTTCTGAGAGATTGCTTTCTGATGTGTGACTTCATCACACAGAGTTCCACCGTTCCCTTCTTGGAACAGTGTGCTAACACTGTTGTCGTGGCTTCTGCAAAGTGATATTTGGGAGCCCATAGGGGCGCAGGGTAAAAAGGAAGTATCCTCACATATAAACTAGGGAGAAGCTTTCTGAGAGATTGCTTTCTGATGTGTGACTTCATCACACACAGTTCCAACCTTCGCTCCTTGGAACAGTTTGCTAACACTGTTTCGTGGTTTCTGCAAAGTGATATTTGGGAGCTCATTGAGGGCTATGGTGAAAAAGGAAATATCCTCAGAAAAAACTGGAAAGAAGCCTTCTAAGAAACTGCATTGAAATGTTTGTATGCAAGTCACTGAGTTACACGTTTCTCTTCAGTGATCAGGTTGTTAACACAGTTTTCTGCAAACCTGCCATTAGATACTTCAAAGCACAATGAAGTTTACGGTGACAAAGGAAATATCCTCAGGTGACAACTAGAAAGAGTCATTCTTAGAAACTTCTTGGTGATGTGTGAATTCATCTCACAGCGTTACACTTATGTTTCATGGAGCAGTCCATTAACACTGTCTTTGAGGAAAATGAGAAGGGCTTCTTTGGATCGCATTGAGGCCTACGCTGATAAAGGAAATTTCATCAGTTCAAAACGTGAAAGAAGCTTTCTGAGAAACTCTTTCTGATCAGTGAGATCATCTCAAATTCTTATAACTTAGATCTCAGGAGGCAGTTTTCTAACACTCTTTCGAGGGAACTGCAAAGTGATATTTGGGAGCCCTTAGGCGCCCATGGTGAAAAAGGAAGAATCCTCACCTAAAAACTAGAGAGAAGCTTTCTGAGATATTGCTTTCTGATGTGTGACTTCATCACACAGAGTTCCACCCTTCCCTTCTGGGAACAGTTTGCTAACTGTTGTCATGGATTCTGCAATGGGATATTTGGGAGCCCATAGGGGCCCACGGTGAAAAAGGATCAGTGATCAGTGAATATCCTCACATAAGAACTAGAGAGAAGCTTTCTGAGAGATTGCTTTCTGATGTGTGACTTCATCACACAGAATTCCACCCTACGATTCTTGGAACAGTTTGCTAACACTGTTGTCGTGGATTCTGCAAAGTGATATTTGGGAGCCCACAGGGGCCAATGGTGAAAAAGGAATATCCTCACATAATAACTTGAGAGAAGCTTTCTGAGAGATTCCTTTCCGATGTGTGAGTTCATCACACAGAGTTCCACCCTTCCCTTCTGGAACAGTTTGCTAACACTGTTGTCATGGATTCTGCAAAGTGATATTTGGGATCCCATAGGGCCCATGGTGAAAAAGGATCAGTGATCAGTGAATATCCTCACATAAAATAGAGAGAAGCTTTCTGAGAGATTGCTTCCTGATGTATGACTTCATCACACAGAATTCCACCCTACGATTCTTGGAACCGTTTGCTAACACTGTTGTCGTGCATTCTGCAAAGTGATATTTGGGAGCCCTCAGGGGCCAATGGGGAAAAAGGAAGTATCCTCACATAATAACTTGAGAGAAGCTTTCTGAGAGATTCCTTTCTGATGTGTGACTTCATCACACAGAGTTCCACCCTTCCCTTCTTGGAACAGTTTGCTAACACTGTTGTCGTGGATTCTGGAAAGTGATGTTTTGGAGCTCATTGAGGCCTATGGTGAAAAAGGAAATATCCTCAAATTAAAACTGGAAAGAAGCCTTCTGAGAAACTACGTTGCCATGTGTCAATGCATCTCACAGAGTTACACGTTTCTCTTCAGTGATCAGTTTGTTAACACAGTTTTCGGGAAATCTGCAATGAGATACTTCCTAGCGCAATGAAAATTATGGTGACTAAGGAAATATCCTCAGATGAAAACTAGAAAGAAGCTTTCTTAGAAACTTCTTATTTATGTGTGAATTCATCTCACAGAGTTACACTTATGTTTCGTGGAGCAGTCCATTAACACTGTCTTTGAGGAACCTGAGAAGGCCTTCCTTGGATCGCAATGAGGCCTATGCTGATAAAGGAAATTTCATTATTTCAAAACGTGAAAGAAACTTTCTGAGAAACTTCTTTCTGATCAGTGAGTTCATCTCACAGACTTACAACTTAAACCTCAGGAAGCAGTTTGCTAACACTATTTTCGTGGATTCTGCAAGGTGATATGTGGGAGCCCATAGGGGCCCATGGTGGGAAAGGAAGTATCCTCACATAAATACTAGAGAGAAGCTTTCTGAGAGATAGCTTTCTGATGTGTGACTTCATCACACAGAGTTTCCACGCTTCCCTTCTTGGAAGAGTTTGCTAACCCTGTTGTCGTGATTCTGCAAGTGATAAATGGGAGCTCTTTGAGGGCTATGGTGAAAAAGAAAATATCCTCAAATTAAAACAGGAAAGAAGCCTTCTGAGAAACTGCATTGCCATGTGTGAATGTAACTCACAGATTTACACGTTTCTCTTCAATGATCAGTTTGTTAACACAGTTTTCTGAAATCTGCAATTAGATACTTCATAGTGCAATGAAGCTTACGGTGACAAAGGAACTATCCTCAGATGAAAACTAGAAAGAAGCTTTCTTAGAAACTTCTTGGGGCGGAGCAAGATGGCTGAATAGGAACAACTCCAGTCTCCAACTCCCATCGCGAGCGACACAGAAGACCGGTGATTTCTGCATTTTTAAATGATATGCTGGGGTCATCTCACTAGGGAGTGCCGGAAAATCGGTGCTGGTCAGCTGCTGCAGCCTGACCAGCGTGAGCTGAAGCAGGGCGAGGCATCGCCTCACCTGGAAGCCAAGGGGAAAGGGAATCCGTTTTCCTAGCCGGGGAACTGAGACACACATCACCTGGAAAATCGGGTAACTCCCACCCCAATACTGCGCTTTAAGCAGACAGTCACACCAGGAGAATATATCCCACACCTGGCCGGGAGGTTCCATGCCCACGGAGCCTCCCTCACTGCTAACACAGCAGTCTGCGGCGATCTATCCGCAAGGCAGCAGCGAGGCTGGGGGAGGGGCGCCCGCCATTGCTGAGGCTTTAGTAGGTAAACAAAGCGCTGGAAGCTCGAACTTGGGTGGAGCTCACAGCAGCTAAGGAAGCCTGCCTGTCTCTGTAGTCTCCATCTCTGGGGACAGCGCCACAGCTGAAGACCAAAGGGGAAGCAGCAGGGGGCCGGTGCAGACGTGAACGACTCTGTCTGACCGCTTTGGGGAGAGCCGTGGATCTCCCAACGCGGAGGTTGAGATCTGAGAACGGACAGACTGCCTGCTCAGGTGGGTCCCTGACCCTGAGGAGCCTAGCAGGGAGACATCCCCCACTAGGGGCAGTCTGATACCCCACACCTCACAGGGTGGAGTACACCCCTGAGAGGAAACTTCCAAAGGAAGAAGTCAGACAGGTACACTCGCTGTTTCAGCAATATTCTATCTTCGGCAACCTCTGCTGCTGATACCCAGGCAAAACAGGGTCTGGAGTGGACCTCAAGCAATCTCCAACAGACCAACAGACAGTCCTTCTGACTGTCAGAAGGAAAACTATCAAACAGGAAGGACACCTATACCAAACACCCATCAGTACGTCACCATCATCAAACACCAGAGACAGATAAAACCACAAAGATGGGGAAGAAGCAGGGCAGAAAAGCTGGAAATTCAAAAAATAAGAGGGCATCTCCCCCTGCAAAGGAGTGCAGCCCATCGCCAGCAACGGATCAACGCTGGTCAGAGAATGACTTGACAAGATGAGAGAAGAAGGCTTCAGTCCATCAAACTTCTCAGAGCTAAAGGAGGAATTACGTACCCAGCGCATAGAAACTAAAAATCTTGAGAAAAGAGTGGAAGAATTGACAGCTAGACTAATTAATGCAGAGAAGATCATAAACGAAATGACAGAGATGAAAACCATGACACGAGAAATATGTGACAAATGCACAAGCTTCAGTAACCGACTGGATCAACTGGAAGAAAGAGCATCAGCGATTGAGGATCAAATGAATGAAATGAAGCGAGAAGAGAAACCAAAAGAAAAAAGAAGAAAAAGAAATGAACAAAGCCTGCAAGAAGTATGGGATTATGTAAAAAGACCAAATCTACGTCTGATTGGGGTGCCTGAAAGTGAGGGGGAAAATGGAACCAAGTTGGAAAACACTCTTCAGGATATCATCCAGGAGAACTTCCCCAACCTAGTAGGGCAGGCCAGCATTCAAATTAAGGAAATACAGAGAACGACACAAAGATACTCCTCCAGAAAGAGCAACTCCAAGACACATAATTGCCAGATTCACCAAAGTTGAAATGAAGGAAAATATCTTAAGGGCAGCCAGAGAGAAAGGTCGGGTTACCCACAAAGGGAAGCCCATCAGACTAACAGCAGATCTCTCGGCAGAAACTCTACAAGCCAGAAGAGAGTGGGGGCCAATATTCAACGTTCTTAAAGAAAAGAATTTTCAACCCAGAATTTCATATCCAGCCAAACTAAGTTTCATCAGTGAAGGAGAAATAAAATCCTTTACAGATAAGCAAATGCTTAGAGATTTTGTCACCACCAGGTCTGCCTTACAAGAGACCCTGAAGGAAGCCCTAAACATGGAAAGGAACAACCGGTCCCAGCCATTGCAAAAACATGCCAAAATGTAAAGACCATCGAGGCTAGGAAGAAACTGCATCAACTAACGAGCAAAATAACCAGTTAATATCATAATGACAGGATCAAGTTCACACAACAATATTAACCTTAAATGTTAATGGACTAAATGCTCCAATTAAAAGACACAGACTGGCAAACTGGATAAAGAGTCAAGACCCATCAGTCTGCTGTATTCAGGAGACCCATCTCACATGCAGAGACATACATAGGCTCAAATAAAGGGATGGAGGAAGATCTACCAAGCAAATGGAGAACAAAAAAAAGCAGGGGTTGCAATCCTAGTCTCTGATAAAACAGACTTTAAACCGTCAAAGATCAAAAGAGACAAAGAAGGCCATTACATAATGGTAAAGGGATCAATTCAACAGGAAGAGCTAACCCTCCTAAATATATATGCACCCAATACAGGAGCACCCAGATTCATAAGCAAGTCCTTGGAGACGTACAAAGAGACTTAGACTCCCATACAATAATAATGGGAGACTTCAACACACCACTGTCAACATTAGACAGATCAACGAGACAGAAAGTTAACAAGGATATCCAGGAATTGAACTCATCTCTGCACCAAGCGGACCTAATAGACATCTATAGAACTCTCCACCCCAAATCAACAGAATATACATTCTTCTCAGCACCACATCGCACTTATTCCAAAATCGACCACATAATTGGAAGTAAAGCACTCCTCAGCAAATGTAAAGAACAGAAATTATAACAAACTGTCTCTCAGACCACAGTGCAATCAAACTAGAACTCAGGACTAAGAAACTCAATCAAAACCGCTCAACTACATGGAAACTGAACAACCTGCTCCTGAATGGCTACTGGGTACATAACGAAATGAAAGCAGAAATAAAGATGTTCTTTGAAACCAATGAGAACAAAGATACAACATACCAGAATCTCTGGGACACATTTAAAGCAGTGTGTAGAGGGAAATTTATAGCACTAAATGCCCACAAGAGAAAGCAGGAAAGATCTAAAATTGACACTCTCAACATCACAATTAAAAGAACTAGAGAGGCAAGAGCAAACACATTCAAAAGCTAGCAGAAGGCAAGAAATAACTAAGATCAGAGCAGAACTGAAGGAGATAGAGACACAAAAAAAACCCTCCAAAAAATCAATGAATCCAGGAGTTGGTTTTTGAAAAGATCAACAAAATTGACAGACCATTAGCAAGGCTAATAAAGAAGAAAACGGAGAGGAATCAAATAGACGCAATAAAAAATGATAAAGGGTATATCACCACCGACCCCACAGAAATACAAACAACCATCAGAGAATACTATAAACCCCTTTACGCAAATCAACTAGAAATCTAGAAGAAATGGATAATTTCCTGGACACTTACACTCTCCCAAGGCTAAACCAGGAAGAATTGGAATCCCTGAATAGACCAATAGCAGGCTATGAAATTGAGGCAACAATTAATAGCCTACCCACCAAAAAAAGTCCAGGACCAGATGGATTCACAGCTGAATTCTACCAGAGGTACAAGGAGGAGCTGGTACCATTCCTTCTGAAACTATTCCAATCAATAGAAAAAGAGGGAATCCTCCCTACCGCATTTTATGAGGCCCACATCATCCTGATACCAAAGCCTGGCAGAGACACAACAAAAAAGAGAATTTTAGACCAATATCTCTGATGAACATCGATGCAAAAATTCTCAATAAAATACTGGCAAACCGGATTCAGCAGCACATCAAAAAGCTTATCCACCATGATCAAGTGGGCTTCATCCCTGGGATGCAAGGCTGGTTCAACATTCGCAAATCAATAAACGTAATCCAGCATATAAACAGAACCAAAGACAAGAACCACATGATTATCTCAATAGATGCAGAAAACGCTTTTGACAAAATTCAACAGCCCTTCATGCTAAAAACGCTCAATAAATTCGGTATTGAGGGAACGTACCTCAAAATAATAAGAGCTATTTATGACAAACCCACAGCTAATATCATTCTGAATGGGCAAAAACTGGAAAAATTCCCTTTGAAAACTAGCACAAGATAAGGATGCCCTCTCTCACCACTCCTATTCAACATGGTCTTGGAAGTTCTGGCTAGGGCAATCAGGCAAGAGAAAGAAATCAAGGGTATCCAGTTAGGAAAAGAAGAAGTCAAATTGTCCCTGTTTGCAGATGACATGATTGTATATTTAGAAAACCCCATTGTCTCAGCCCAAAATCTCCTTAAGCTGATAAGCAACTTCAGCAAAGTCTCAGGATACAAAATTAATGTGCAAAAATCACAAGCATTCTTATACACCAGTAACAGACAAGCAGAGAGCCAAATCAGGAATGAACTTCCATTCACAATTGCTTCAAAGAGATTAAAATACCTAGGAATCCAGCTTACAAGGGATGTAAAGGACCTCCTCAAGGAGAACTACAAACCACTGCTCAGTGAAATCAAAGAGGACACAAACAAATGGAAGAACATACCATGCTCATGGATAGGAAGAATCAATATCGTGAAAATGGCCATACTGCCCAAGGTGATTTATAGATGCAATGCCATCCCCATCAAGCTACCAATGAATTTCTTCACAGAATTGGAAAAAACTGCTTTAAAGTTCATATGGAACCAAAAAAGAGCCCGCATTGCCAAGACAATCCTAAGTCAAAAGGACAAAGCTGGAGGCGTCACGCTACCTGACTTCAAACTACACTACAAGGCTACAGTAACCAAAACAGCATGGTTACTGGTACCAAAACAGAGATATAGACCAATGGAACAGAACAGAGTCCTCAGAAATAATACCACACATCTACAACCATCTGATCTTTGACAAACCTGAGAGAAACAAGAAATGGGGAAAGGATTCCCTATTTAATAAATGGTGCTGGGAAAATTGGCTAGCCATAAGTAGAAAGCTGAAACTGGATCCTTTCCTTACCCCTTATACGAAGATTAATTCAAGATGGATTAGAGACTTAAATGTTAGACCTAATACCATAAAAACCCTAGAAGAAAATCTAGGTAGTACCATTCAGGACATAGGCATGGGCAAGGACTTCATGTCTAAAACACCAAAAGCAACGGCAGCAGAAGCCAAAATTGACAAATGGGATCTAATTAAACTAAAGAGCTTTTGCCCAGCAAAAGAAACTACCATCAGAGTGAATAGGCAACCTACAGAATGGGAGAAAATTTTTGCAACCTACTCATCTGACAAAGGGCTAATATCCAGAATCTACAAAGAACTCAAACAAATATACAAGAAAAAAACAAACAACCCCATGAAAAAGTGGGCAAAGGATATGAACAGACATTTCTCAAAAGAAGACATTCATACAGCCAACAGACACATGAAAAAATGCTCATCATCACTCGCCATCAGAGAAATGCAAATCAAAACCACAATGAGATACCATGTCACACCAGTTAGAATGGCAATCATTAAGAAGTCAGGAAACAACAGTTGTTGGAGAGGATGTGGAGAAATAGGAACACTTTTACACTGTTGGTGGGATTGTAAACTAGTTCAACCATTATGGAAAACAGTATGACAATTCCTCAAGATCTAGAACTAGATGGACCATAAGACCCAGCCATCCCACTACAGGGTATATACCCAAAGGATTATAAATTAGTCAACTACAAGAACACATGCACACGTATGTTTATTGCGGCACTATTCACAATAGCAAAGACTTGGAATCAACCCAAATGTCCATCTGTGACAGACTGGATTAAGAAAATGTGGCACATATACACCATGGAATACTATGCAGCCATAAAAAAGGATGAGTTTGCGTCCTTTGTAGGGACATGCATGCAGCTGGAAACCATCGTTCTTAGCAAACTATCACAAGAAGAGAAAACCAAACACCGCATGTTCTCACTCATAGGTGGGAACTGAACAATGAGATCACTTGGACTCGGGAAAGGGAATATCACACACGGGGGCCTATCATGGGGAGGGGGGAGGAGGGAGGGATTGCACTGGGGAGTTATACATGATATAAATGATGAATTGATGGGTGCTGACGAGTTGATGGGTGCAGCACACCAACATGGCATAAGTATAAATATGTAACAAAACTGCACGTTATGCACATGTACCCTAGTACTTAATGTATAATAAAAAAAAAAGAAAAAAAAAGAAACTTCTTAGTGATGTGTGAATTCATCTCACTGAGTTACACTTCTGTTTCATGGAGCAGTCAGTTAACACTGTCTTTGAGGAACCTGAGAAGGGCTTCTTTGGATCGCATTGAGGCCTACCCTGATAAAGGAAACTTTATGAGTTCAAAACGTTAAAGAAGCTTTCTGAGAAACTTCTTTCTGATCAGTGAGTTCATCTCACATATTTACAAACTTAGACCTCAGGAAGCAGTTTGCTAACACTCTTTCCGTGGAAACTGCAAAGTGATATTTGGGAGCCCATAGGGGCCCATGGTGAAAAAGGAAATATCCTCACATAATAACTAGAGAGAAGCTTTCTGAGAGATTGCTTTCTGATGTGTGACTACATCACACAGAGTTCCAACCTTCCCTTCTTGGAACAGTTTACTAACACTGTTGTCGTGGATTCTGCAAAGTGATATTTGGGAGCCCATAGGGCCCATTGTGAAAAAGGAAGTATCCCCAGATAATAACTAGAGAAAAGCTTTCTGAGAGATTGCATTCTGATGTGTGACTTCATCACACAGAATTCCACCCTACCATTCTTGGAACAGTTTGCTAACACTCTTGTCGTGGATTTTGCAAAGTGATATTTGGGAGCCCATAGGGGCCAATGGTGAAAAAGGAAGTATACTCACATAATAACTAGAGAGAAGCTTTCTGAGAGATTCCTTTCCGATGTGTGACTTCATCACACAGAGTTCCACCCTACCATTCTTGGAACAGTTTGCTAACACTCTTGTCGTGGATTTTGCAAAGTGATATTTGGGAGCCCATAGGGGCCAATGGTGAAAAAGGAAGTATACTCACATAATAACTAGAGAGAAGCTTTCTGAGAGATTCCTTTCCGATGTGTGACTTCATCACACAGAGTTCCACCCTTCCCTTCTTGGAACAGTTTGCTAACACTATTGTCGTGGATTCTGGATAGTGATATTTGGGAGCTCATTGAGGTCTATGGTGAAAAAGGAAATATCCTCAGATTAAAAGTGGAAAGAAGCCTTCTGAGAAACTGCATTGCCATGTGTGAATGCACCTCACAGAGTTACACGTTTCTCTCAGTGATCAGTTTGTTAACACAGTTTTCTGGAAATCTGTAATTAGATATTTCATAGCGCAATGAAGCTTGCGGTGACAAAGGAAATATCCTCAGATGAAAACTAGAAAGAAGCTTTCTGAAAACCATCTTCATGATGTGTTAATTCATCTCAAAGAGTTACCCTTATGTTTGGTGGAGCAGTCCATTAACACTGTCTTTGAGGAACCTGAGAAGGGCTTCTTTGGATCGCATTGGGGCCTACGCTGATAAAGGAAATTTCATCAGTTCAATACGTGACAGAAGCTTTCTGAGAAACTTCTTTCTGATCAATGAGTTCATCTCACAGACTTACAACTTAGACCTCAGGAAGCAGTTTGCTAACACTCTTCTCGAGGAAACTACAAAGTGATATTTGGGAGCCCATAAGGGCCCATGGTGAAAAAAGAAATATCCTCACATAATAACTAGAGAGAAGCTTTCTGAGAGATTGCTTTCTGATGTGTGACTTCATCACACAGAGTTCCACCCTTCCCTTCTTGGAACAGTTTGCTAACACTCTTGTCGTGGATTCTGCAAAGTGATATTTTTGAGCTCATTGAGGGCAATGGCGAAAAAGGAAATATCCTCAGATTAAAACTGGAAAGAAGCCTTCTGAGAAACCGCATTGCCATGTGTGAATGCAACTCACAGAGTTACACGTTTCTCTTCAGTGATCAGTTTGTTAACACAGTTTTCTGGAAATCTGGAATTAGATACTTCATAGCGCAATGAATCTTACGTTGAAAAAGGAAATATCCTCAGATGAAAACTAGAAATAAGCTTTCTGTGAAACTTCTTGGTGATGTGTGAAATCATCTCACAGAGTTACAATTATGTTTCGTGGAACAGTCCATTTACACTGTCTTTGAGAAATCTGAGAAGGGCTTCTTTGTATCGCACTGAGGCCTACACTGCTAAAGGAAAATTCATCAGTTCAAAACGTGAAAGAAACTTTCGGAGAAACTACTTCCTGCACAGTGAGTTCATTAAACAGACTTACAACTTCGACCTCAGGAAGCAGTGTGCGAACACTATTTTCGTGGAAACTGCAACGTGATATTTGGGAGCCAATAGGGGGCAATGATGAAATAGGAAGTATACTTACATAATAACTAGAGAGAAGCCTTCTGAGAGATTGCTTTCTGATGTGTGACTTCATCACACAGAGTTCCAACCTTCCCTTCTTGGAACAGTTGCTAACACTGTTGTCGTGGATTCTGCAAAGTGATATTTGGGAGCCAATAGGGGCCCATGGTGAAAAAGGAAGTATCCTCACATAATAACTAGAGAGAAGCTCTCTGAGAGATTGCTTTCCGATGTGTGACTTCATCACACAGAGTTCCAATCTTCCCTTCTTGGAACAGTTTGCTAACGTTGTTTTCGTGGATTCTGCAAAGTGATATTTGGGAGCCCATAGGGGCCCATGGTGAAAACGGAAGTATCCTCACATAATAATTAGAGAGAAGCTTTCTGAGAGATTGCTTTCTGATGTGTGACTTCATCACACAGAGCTCAACCCTTCCCTTCTTGGAACAGTTTGCTAACACTGTTGTCTTGGATTCTACAAAGTGATATTTGGGAGCCCATAGTGGCCCAAGGTTAAAAAGGAAGCACCCGCACATAGTAACTAGAGAGAAGCTTTCTGAGAAATTGCTTTAGGATATGTGTCTTCATCACACAGACTTCCACCCTTACCTTCTTGGAACAGTTGCTAACACTGTTGTCGTGGATTCTGCAAAGTGATATTTGGGAGCCCATAGTGGCCCAAAGTTAAAAAGGAAGCATCCGCACATAATAACTAGAGAGAAGGTTTCTGAGAAATTGCTTTAGGATATGTGTCTTCATCACACAGAGTCCCACCCTTACCTTTTTGGAACAGTTTGCTAACACTGTTGTCGTGGATTCTGCAAAGGGATATTTGGGAGCTCACTGAGGCCTACGGTGAAAAGGAAATATCTTCATATTAAAACTGGAAAGAAGAATTCTGAGAAACTGCATTGCCATTTGTGAATGCAACACGCAGATTTACACGTTTCTCTTCAGTGATCAGGTTGGTAACACAGTTTTCTGGAAATCTGCAATTAGATTCTTCATAGCGCAATGAAGCTTACGGTGACAAAGGAAATATCCTCAGAGGAAAACTGGAAAGAATCTCTCCTAGAAAATTTTTGGTGATGTGTGAATTCATCTCACAGAGTTACACTTACTTTAGTGGAGTAGTCAATTAACACTGTCTTTGCGGATCCTGAGAAGGGTTTCTTTGGATCGCATTGAGGCCTACACTGATAATGGAAATTTCATCCGTTCAAACGTGAAAGAAGCTTTCTGAGAAACTTCTTTCTGATCAATGAGTTCATCTCACAGACTAACAACTTAGACCTAAGGAAGCAGTTTGCTAACACTCTTTTCGCGGAAACTGCAAAGTGATATTTGGGCGCCCGTAGGGTCCCATGGTGAAAAAGGAAATATCCTCACATAATAATTAGAGAGAAGCTTTCTGAGACATTGCTTTCTGATGTGTGATTCCATCACACACAGTTCCACTCTTCCCTTCTTGGAATAGTTTGCTAACACTGTTGTCTTGGATGCTGCAAAGTGATATTTGGGAGCCCATAGGTGGCAATGGTGAAAAAGGAAGTATCCTCACATAATAACTAGAGAGAAACTTTCTGAGAGATTCCTTTCCAATGTGTGACTTCATCACACAGAGTTCCACCCTTCCCTTCTTGGAACAGTTTGCTAACACTGTTGTCGTGGATTCTGGAAAGTGATATTTGGGAGCTCATTGAGGCCTATGGTGAAAAAGGAAATATCCTCAGATGAAAACTGGAAAGAAGAATTCTGAGAAACTGAATTGCCATGTGTGAATGCAACTGACAGAGTTACACGTTTTCTTCCGTGGTAAGTTTGTTAACACAGTTTTCTGGAAATCTGCAATGAGATACTTCATAGCATAATGAAGCTTATAGTGACAAAGGAAATATCCTCAGATGAATACTAGAAAGAAGCTTTACTAGAAACTTCTTTGTGATGTGTGAATTCATCTCACAGATTTACACTTATGTTTCGTGGAGCAGTCCATTAACACTGTCTTTCAGGAACCTGAGAAGGGCTTCTTTGGATCGCATTGAGGCCTACGCTGAAAAAGGAATTTCATAAGTTCAAAAGGTGAAAGAAGCTTTCTGAGAAACTTCTTTTTGATCAGTGAGTTCATCTCGCTGAGTTACAACTTACACCTCAGGAAGCAGTTTGCTAACACTCTTTTCGTGGAAACTGCAAAGTTATATTTGGGAGCCCATAGGGGCCCATTGTGAAAAAGGAATTATCCTCACATAAAAACTAGAGAGAAGCTTCCTGAGGGATTGCTTTCTGATGTGTGACTTCATCACACAGGGTTCCACCTTTCCCTTCTTGGAACAGTTTGCTAACACTGTTGTCGTGGATTCTGAAAAGTGATATTTGGGAGCTCATTGAGGGCTATGATGAAAAAGGAAATATCTTCAGGTTAAAACTGAAAGAAGTCTTCTGAGAAATTACATTGCCATGTGTGAAAGCAATGGACACAGTTAAACGTTTCTCTTCAGTGATCAGTTTTTTAACACAGTTTTATGGAAATCTGCAATTAGATACTTCATAGCGCAATGAAGCTTACGGTGACAAAGGAAATATACTCAGATGAAAACTAGAAAGAAGCTTTCCTAGAAACTTCTTGGCAATGTGTGAATTCATCTCACAGAGTTACACTTATGTTTCGTGGAGCAGTCCATTAACACTGTCTTTGATGCACCTGAGAAGGGCTTCTTTAGATCGTATTGAGGCCGACGCTGATAAAGGAAATTTCATCAGTTCAAAACGTGAAAGAAGCTTTCTGAGAAACTTCTTTCTGATCAGTGAGTTCACCTCACAGATTTACTATGTAGACCTCAGGAAGCAGTTTGCTAACACTCTTTTCGTGTAAACTGGAAAGTGATATTTGCAGCCCATAGGGGAGCATGGTGAAAAAGGAATTATCCTCTCATAATAACTACAGAGAAGCTTTCTGAGAGATTGCTTTCTGATGTGTCACTTCATCACACAGTGTTCCCCCTATCCCTTTCTGCAACAGTTTGCTAACACTGTTGTCGTGGATTCTGCAAAGTGATATTTGGGAGCCCATAGTGGCCCAGGGTGAAAAAGGAAGTATCCTCACATAATAACTAGAGAGAATCTTTCTGAGAGATTGCTTTCTGATGTGTGACTACATCACACAGAGTTCCACCCTTCTCATCTTGGAACAGTTTGCTAACACTGTTGTCGTGGATTCTGAAAAGTGATATTTGGGAGATCATTGAGGGCTATGGTGAAAAAGGAAATATCCTCAAATTAAAACTGGAAAGAAGCCTTCTGTGAAACTGCATTGCCATGTGTGAATGCATGTCACAGAGTTACACGTTTCTGTTCAGTTATCACTTTGTTAACACAGTTTTCTGGAAATCTGTAATTAGATACTTCCTAGCGTAATGAAGCTTACGGTGAGAAAGGAAATATCCTCAGATGAAAATTAGAAAGAAGCTTTCTTAGAAACTTCTTGGGGATGTGTGAATTCATCTCACAGAGTTACACTTATGTTTCGTGGAGCAGTCCATTACACTGTCTTTGAGGAACCTCAAAAGTGCTTCTTTGGATCACATTGACCCTACGCTGATAAAGGAAATTTCATCAGTTCAAAAAGTGAAAGAAGCATTCTCAGAAACTTCTATCTGATCAGTGAGTTCATCTCACAAACTTACAACTTAGACCTCAGGAAGCAGTTTCCTAACCCTCTTTTCGTGGAAAGTGCAAACTCATATTTGGGAGCCCATAGGGTCCCATGTTGAAAAAAGACATAATCTCACATAATAACTAGAGGGAAGCTTTCTGAGAGATTACCTTCTGAAGTTTGACTTCATCACACAGAGTTCCACACTTCCGTTGTTGGACCATTTGCAAACACTGTTGTCGTGGATTCTGCAAAGTGATATATAGGAGCTCATTGAGGGCTATGGTGAAAAAGGAAATATTCCCAGATTAAAACTAGAAAGAAGCCTTCTGAGAAACTGCATTGCCGTGTGTGAATGCAACTCACAGAGTTACACGTTTCTCTTCCGTGATCAGTTTGTTAACACAGTTTTCTGGAAATCTGCAATTAGATACTTCATAGCGCAGTGAAGCTTATGGTGACAAAGGAAATATCCTCACATGGAAACTAGAGAGAAGCTTTCATAGAAACTTCCTGGTGATGTGTGAATTCATCTCACAGACTTACAATTATGTTTCGTGGAGCAGTCCACTAACACTGTCTTTGAGGAACCTGAGAAGGGCTTCTTTGGATCGCATTGAGGCCTAAGCTGGTAAAGGAAATTTCATCAGTTCAAAACGTGAAAGAAGCTTTCTGAGAAACTTGTTTTTGATCACTCAGTTCATCTCACAGACTTACACCTTAGACCTCAGGAAGCAGGTTGCTAACCCTCTTTTCGGGGAAACTGCAAAGTGATATTTGGGAGCCCACAGGGTCCCATGGTGAAAAAGGAAATGTCCTCAAATAATAACTATAGAGAAGCTTTCTGAGAGATTGCTTTCTGATGTGTGACTTCATCACACAGAGTTCCACCCTTCCCTTCTTGAAACAGTTTGCTAACACTGTTGTCGTGGATTCTGCAAAGTGATATTTGGGAACCCATACGGGCCCATGTACAAAAAGGAAGTATCTCACATAATAACTAGAGAGAAGCTTTCTGAGGGATTGCTTTCTGATGTGTGACTTCATCACACACCGTTCCACCCTTCCCTTCTTGGAACAGTTTACTAACACTGTTGTCGTGGATTCTGCAAACTGATATTTCAGAGCTCATTGAGGGCTGTGTTGAGAAAGGAAATATCCTCAGATTAAAACTGGAAAGAAGCCTTCTGAGAAACTGCATTGCAATGTGTGAATTCAACTCAGAGATTTACACGTTTCTCTTCAGTGATCAGTTTGTTAACACAGTTTTCTTGAAATCTGCAATTAGATACTTCATAGCGCAAGGAAGCTTACGGTGACAAAGGAAATATCCTCAGATGAAAACTAGAAAGAAGCTTTCTTAGAAACTTCTTGGTGATGTGTGAATTCATCTCAGAGAGTTACACTTATGTTTCGTGCAGCAGTCCATTAAAACTGTCTTTGAGGAACCTGAGACGGGATTCTGTGGATCACATTGAGGCCTACGCTGATAAAGGAAATTTCATCAGTTCAAAACGTGAAAGAAGCTTTCTGAGAAACTTCTTTCTGATCAGTGATTTCATCTCACACACTTACAACTTAGACCTCAGGAAGCAGTTTGCTAACACTCTTTTCGTGGAAACAGCAAAGTGATATTTGGGAGCCGATAGGGGCCCGTGGTGACATAGGAAATATCCTCACATAATAACTAGGGAGAAGCTCTCTGAGAGATTGCTCTCAGATATGTGACTTCATCACACAGAGTTCCACCCTTCCCTTCTTGGAATAGTTTGCTAACAGTGTTTTCGTGGATTCTCCAAAGTGATATTTAGGAGCACTAAGGGGCCCATGGTGAAAAAAGAAGTATCCTCACATAATAACTAGATAGAAGATTTCTGAGAGATTGCTTCCCAATACGTGACTTAATCACACCGAGTTCCACCCTTCCCTTCTTGGAACAGTTTGCTAACACTGTTATGGATTCTGCAAAATGATATTTGGGAGCCCATAGGGGCTCATAGTGAAAAAGGAAGTATCCTCACATAAGAACTAGAGAGAAGCTTTCTGAGAGATTGCTTTCTGAAGTGTGACTTCATCACACAGAGTTCCACCCTTCCCTTCTTGGAACAGTTTGATAACACCGTTGTCATGGATTCTGCAAAGTAATATTTGGGAGCTCATTGAGGGCTATGGTGAAAAAGGAAACATACTCAGATTAAAACTGGAAAGAAGCCTTCTGAGAAACTGCATTGCCATATGTGAATGTAACTCACAGAGTTACACGTTTCTCTTCAGTGATCAGTTTGTTAACACAGTTTCTGGAAATCTGCAATTAGATACTTCGTAGTGCACTGAAGCTTACGGTGACAAAGGAAATATCCTCATATGTAAACTAGAAAGAAGCTTTCTTAGAAAATTCTTGGTGATGTGTGAATTCATCTCACACAATTACACTTATGTTTCGTGGAGCAGTCCATTAACACTGTCTTTGAGGAACCTGAGAAAGGCTTCTTTGGATCTCATTGAGGCCTATGCTGATGAAGGAAATTTCATCAGTTCAAAACGTGAAAGAAGCTTTCTGAGAAACTTCTTTCTGATCAGTGAGTTCATCTCACAGACTTACATCTTAGACCTCAGGAAGCAGTTTGCTAACACTCTTTTCGTGGATATTGCAAAGTGATATTTGGGAGCCGATAGGGGCCCATGGTGAAAAAGGAATATTCTCACATAATAACTACAGAGAAGCTTTCTGAGAGATTGCTTTCTGATGAGTGACTTCATCACACAGAGTTCCACCCTTCCCTTCTTGGAACAGTTTGCTAACACTGCTGACGTGGATTCTGCAAAGTGATATTTGGAGCCCATAGGGGCCCATGGTGAAAAAAGAAGTATCCTCACATAAAAACTAGAGAGAAGCTTTCTGAGAGTTTGTTTTCTGATGTGTGACTTCATCACACAGAGTTCCACCCTTCCCTTCTTGGAACAATTTGCTTACACTGTTGTCGTGGATACTGCAAAGTGATATTTGGGAGCTCATTGAGGGCTATGGTGAAAAGGAAATATCCTCAGATTAAAACAGGAAAGAAGCCTTCTGAAAAACTGCATTGCGATGTCTGAATGCAACTCACAGAGTTACACGTTTCTCTTCACACATCAGTTTGTTAACACAGTTTCTGGAAACCTGCGGTTAGATACTACGTAGCGCAGTGAAGATAACGGTGACAAAGGATATATCCTCAGATGAGAACTAGAAAGAAGCTTCTTAGGAACTTCTTGGTGATGTGTGAATTCATCTCAGAGAGTTACACTTATGTTTCGTGGAGCAGTCCTTTAACACTGTGTTTGAGGAAACTGGAAGGGCTTCTTTGGATCGCATTGAGGCCTACGCTGATAAAGGTAATTTCATCTGTTCAATACGTGAAAGAAACTTTCTGAGAAACTTCTTCCTGATCAGTGAGTTCATCTCACAGACTTACACCTTAGACGTCAGGAAGCACTTTGCTAACACTCTTTTCGTGGAAACTGCAAAGTGATATTTGGGAGCCCCTTGGGGCCCATTGTGAAAAAGGAAATATCTTCACATAATAACTAGAGGGAAGCTTGCTGAGAGATTGCTTTCTGATATGTGACTTCATAACGCAGAGTTCCACCCTTCCCTTCTTGGAACAGTTTGCTAACACTGTTGTCGTGGATTCTGCAAAGTGATAATTGGGGGCCAACAGGGGCCCAGAGTTTAAAAGGAAGTATCCTCACATAAAAACTAGAAAGAAGCTTTCTGAGAGATTGCTTTCTGATGCGTGACTTCATCACACAGAGTTCCTCCCTTCCCTTCTTGGAAGAGTTTGCTAACACTGTTGTCGCGGATTCAGCAAGGTGATATTTGGGAGCCCATAAGGGCCCATATGGAAAAGGAAGTATCCTCACATAATAACTAGAGAGAAGCTATCTGAGAGTTCCCTTACTGATGTGTGACTTCATCACACAGAGTTCCACCCTTCCCTTCTTGAAACAGTTTGATAACAGTTTTGTCGTGGATTCTGCAAGTGATATTTGGGAGCTCATTGAGGGGTATGGTGAAAAAGGAAATATCCTCAGATTAAAACTGGACAGATGCCTTCTGAGAAACTGCATTGCATGTCTGAATGCAACTGACAGAGTTACACGTTTCTCTTCAGTGATCAGTTTGTTAAAACAGTTTCTGGAAATCTGCAGTTAGATAACTCATAGCGCAATGAAGCTTATGGTGACAAAGGAAATATCCGCAGATGAAAACTAGAAAGAAGCTTTCGTAGAAAATTCTTGGTGATGTGTGAATTCACCTCACAGAGTTACACTTATGTTTCATGGAGCAGTCCTTTAACACCGTCTTTGAGGAACCTGAGAAAGGCTTCTTTGGATCGCATTGAGCCCTACCCTGATAAAGGAAATTTCATCAGTTCAAAACGTGAAAGAAACTTTCTGAGAAACTTCTTTCTGATCAGTGAGTTCGTCTCACAGACTTACAATTTACACCTCATGGAACAGTTTGCTTAACTCTTTTCGTGGAAACTGCAAAGTGATATTTGGGAGGCCATAGGGGCCCTAGGTGAAAAAGGAAATATCCTCACATAATAACTAGAGAGAAGCTTTCTGAGAGATTGCTTTCTGATGTGTGACTTCATCACACAGAGTTCCACCCTTCCATTCTTGGAACAGTTTGCTAACACTGTTGTCGTGGATTCTGCAAATTGATATTTGGGAGCTCATGTGGGCTACAGTGAAAAAGGGAAATATCCTCAGATTAAAACTGGAAAGAAGCCTTCTGAGAAACTGCATTGCCATATGTGAATGCATCTCACAGAATTACACGTTTCTCTTCAGTGATCAGTTTGTTCACACAGTTTCCTTTAAATCTGCAATTAGATACTTCATAGTGCAAAGAAGCTTACGGGGACAAAGGAAATATCCTCAGACGAAAACCCGAAAGAAGCTTCGTAGAAACTTCTTGGAGATGTGTGAATTCATCTCTCAGAGTTACACTTATGTTTCATGGAGCAGTCCATTAACACTGTCTTTGAGGAACCTGAGAAGGGCTTCTTTGGTTCGCATTGTGGCCTACGCTGATAAAGGAAATTTCCTTAGTTGAAAACGTGAAAGAAGCTTTCTGAGAAACTTCATTCTCATCAGTGAGATCATCTCAAAGGCTTATAAATTAGATCTCAGGAGGCACTTTTCTAACACTCTTTTCGTGGAAACTGCAAAGTGATATTTGGGAGCCCTTAGGGGCCCATGGTGAAAAAGGAAGAATCCTGACCTAATAACTAGAGAGAAGCTTTCTGAGAGGTTGCTTTCTGATGTGTGACTTCATCACACAGAGTTCCACCCTTCCCTTCTGGGAAGAGTTTGCTAACACTGTTGTCATGAAATCTGCAAAGTGATATCTGGGTGCCCATAGGGGCCCATGGTGAAAAAGGATCAGTGATCAGTGAATATCCTCACATAATAACTAGAGAGAAGCTTTCTGAGAGATTGCTTTCTGATGTGTGACTTCATCACACAGAATTCCACCCTACCATTCTTGGAAGAGTTTGCTAACACTCTTGCCGTGGATTCTGCAAAGTGATATTTGGGAGCCCTTAGGGGCCAATGGTGAAAAAGGAACTATCCTCACATAATAACTAGAGAGAAGCTTTCTGAGAGATTGCTTTCAAATATGTGACTTCATCACACAGAGTTCCACCCTTCCCTTCCTGGAACAGTTTGCTAACACTGTTGTCGTGGATTCTGGAAAGTGACATTTGGGAGCTCATTGAGGCCTATGGTGAAAAAGGAAATATCCTCAGATTAAAACTGGAGAGAAGCCTTTTGAGAAAATGCATTGCCATGTATGAATGCAACTCATAGAGTTACACGTTTCTCTTCAGTGGTCAGTTTTTTCATCACAGTTTTCTGGAAATCTGCAATTAGATACTTCATAGCGCAATGAAGTTACGGTGACAAAGGAAATATCCTCAGATGAAAACTAGAAAGAAGCTTCCTGAGAACTTCTTGGTGATGTGAGAATTCATCTCACAGAGTTACACTTATGTTTCATGGAGCAGTCCATTAACAATGTCTTGAGAAACCTGAGAAGGGCTTTTTTGGATCGCATTGAGGCCTACGCTGATAAAGGAAATTTCATCAGTTCAAAATGTGAAAGAAACTTTCCGAGAAACTCCTTTCTGAACAGTGAGTTCATCTCACAGACTTACAACTTAGACCTCAGGAAGCACTTTGCTAACACTCTTTTCGAGGAAACTGTAAAGTGATATTTGGGAGCCCATAGGGACCTATGGTGAAAACGGAAATATCCTCACATAATAACTAGAGAGAAGCTTTCTGAGAGATTGCTTTAGGGTGTGTGACTTCATCACACAGAGTTCCACCCTTCCCTCCTTGGAACAGTTTGCTAACACTGTTGTCGTGGATCCTGCAAAGTGATATTTGGGAGCCCATAGGGACCCAGAGTGAAAACGGAAGTGTCCTCACATAAAAAGTAGACAGAAGCTTTCTGAGAGATTGCTTTCTGATAGGTGACTTCATCACACAGAGTTCCATACTTCCCTTTTTGGAAAAGTTTGCTAACACTGTTATCGTGGATTCTGCAAAGTGATATATGGAGCTCCTTGAGGGCTATGGTGAAAAAGGAAACATCCTCAGTTTAAAACTGGAAGGAAGCCTTCTGAGAAACTGCATTGCCATGTGTGAATGCAACTCACAGAGTTACACGTTTCTCTTCAGTGATCAGTTTGGTAACACAGTTTTCTGGATATCTGCAATTAGATACTTCATAGCGCAATGAAGCTTACGGTGACAAAGGAGATATCCTCAGATGAAAACTAGAAAGAAGATTTCTGAGAAACTTCTTGGTGATGTTTGAATTCATCTCACAGAGTTACACTTATGTTTCGTGGAGCAGTCCATTAACACTGTCTTGAGGAACCTGAGAAGGGCTTCTTTAGATCGTATTGAGGCCGACGCTGATAAAGGAAATTTCATGAGTTCAAAACATGAAAAAAGCTTTCTCAGAAACTTCTTTCTGATCAGTGAGTTCATCTCACAGACTTACAACTTAGACCTCAGTAAGCAGTTTGCTAACACTGTTTTCGTGGAAACCGCAAAGTGACATTTGGGAGCCCACAGGGGCCAATGGTGAAAGAGGAAATATCCTCACATAATAACTAGAGAGAAGCTTTCTGAGAGATTGCTTTCTGAAGTGTTACTTCATCACACAAAGTTCCACACTTCCCTTCTTGGAACAGTTTGCTAAGACTGTTGTCGTGGACTCTGCAAAGTGATATTTGGGAGCTGATTGAGGGCTATGGTGAAAAAGGAAATATCCTCCGATTAAAACTGGAAAGAAGCCTTCTGAGAAGCTGCATTGTCTTCTGTGAATGCATCTCACACAGTTACATGTTTCTCTTCAGTGATCCGTTTGTTAACACAGTTTTATGGAAATCTGCAATTAGATATTTCGTAGCGTAATGAAGCTTACGGTGAAAAAGGACATATCCTCAGAGGAAAACTAGAAAGAAGCTTTCTTAGAAACTTCTTGGTGATGTGTGATTTCATCTCAAAGAGTTACACTTGTGTTTCGTTTAGGAGTCCATTTACACTGTCTGAGGAACCTGAGAAGGGCTTCTTTGGATCGCATTGAGGCCTACGCTGATAAAGGAAATTTATTCAGTTCAAAACGTGAAAGAAACTTTCCGAGAAACTCCTTTCTGAACAGTGAGTTCATCTCACAGACTTACAACTTAGACCTCAGGAAGCAGTTTGGTAACACTCGTTTCGTGGAAACTGCAAAGTGATATTTGGGACCCCATAGGGGCCCATGGTGAAAAAGGAAATATCCTCACATAATAACTAGAGAGAAGCTTTCTGAGAGATTGCTTTCTGATGTGTGACTTCTTCCCACAGATTTTCCACCCTTCCCTTCTTGGAACAGCTTGCTAACACTGTTGTCGTGGATTCTGCAAAGTGACATTTGGGAGCCCATAAGGGCCCATGGTGAAAAAGGAGGTATCCACACATAAGAAATAGAGAGAAGCTTTCTGAGAGATTGCTATCTGATGGTGAACTCATCATACAGAGTTCCACCCTTCCCTTCTTGGAACAGTTTGCTAACACTTTTGTCGTGGATTCTGGAAAGTGATATTTGGAAGCTCATTGAGGGCTGTGGTGAAAAAGGAAATATCCTCAGATTAAAACTGGAAAGAAGCCTTTTGAGAAAATGCATTGTCATGTATGAATGCAACTCATAGAATTACACGTTTCTCTTCAGTGATCAGTTTTTTAACACAGTTTTCTGGAAATCTGCAATTAGATACTTCATAGCCCAATGAAGCTTACGGTGACAAACGAAAAAATCCTCAGATGAAAACTAGAAAGAAGCTTTCTGAGAAACTTCTTGGTGATGTGAAAATTCATCTCACAGAGTTACACTTATGTTTCGTTTAGCAGTCCATTAACAATGTCTTTGAGGAACATGAGAAGGGCTTCTTTGGATCGCATTGAGGCCTTCGCTGATAAAGGTAATTTCATCAGTTCAAAACGTAAAGAAACTTTCCAAGAAACCCCTTTCTGAACAGTGAGTTCATCTCACAGACTTACAACCCTTAGACCTCAGGAGGCAGTTTGCTAACACTATTTTCGTGGATTCTGCAAAGTGATAATTGGGAGGCCATAGAGGCCCATGGTGAAAAGGAAGTATCCTCACATAAATACTAGACAGAAGCTTTCTGAGATATTGCTTTCTGATGTGTGACTTCATCACACAGAGTTCCACCCTTCCCTTCTTGAAAGAGTTTGCTAACCCTGTTGTCGTGGATTCTGCAAAGTGATATATGGGAGCTCATTGAGAGCTATGGTGAAAAAGGAAATACCTCAGATTAAAACTGGAAAGAAGCCTTCTGAGAAACTGCATTGCCATGTGTGAATGCAACTCACAGAGTTACACGTTTCTCTTCAGTGATCATTTAGTTAACACAGTTTTCTGGAAATCTGTAATTAGATACTTCATAGCGCAATGAGCTTACAGTGACAAAGGAACTGTCCTCAGATTGAAAATTAGAAAGAAGTTTTTCCTAGAAACTTCTTAGTGATTAGTGAATTCATCTCACAGAGATACACTTACGTAACGTGGAGCAGTCCGTTAACACTGTCTTTGAGGAAAACCGAGAAGGGCTTCTTTGGATCGCATTGAGGCCTACGTTGATAAAGGAAATGTCATCAGTTCAAACCGTGAAAGAAGTGTTCGAGAAACTTCTTTCTGATCGGTGAGTTCATCTCACAGACTTACAACTTAGACCTCAGGAAGCAGTTTGCTAACACTCGTTTCGTGGAAACTGCAAAGTGATATTTGGGAGCCCTTTGGGGCCCATGGTGAAAAAGGAAATATCCTCACATAATAACTAGAGAGAAGCTTTCTAAGAGATTGCTTTCTGATGTGTGATTTTATCCCACAGATTTTCCACCCTTCCCTTCTTGGAACAGCTTGCTAACACTGTTGTCCTGGATACTGCAAAGTGACATTTAGGAGCCCATAAGGGCCCATGGTGAAAAAGGAAGTATCCTCACATAAAAAATAGAGAGAAGCTTTCTGAGAGATAGCTATCTGATGTGTGACTTCATCACACGGAGTTCCACCCTTCCCTTCTTGGAACAGTTTTCTAACACTGTTGTCGTGGATTCTGCAAAGTGACATTTGGGTGCTCATTGAGGGCTATGGTGAAAAGGAAACGTCCTCAGATTAAAACAGGAAAGAAGCCTTCTGAGAAACTGCATTGCCATGTCTGAATGCAACTCACAGATTTACACATTTCTCTTCACAGATCAGTTTGTTAACACAGTTTCTGGAATCCTGCAATTAGATTGCTCGTACCGCAATGAAGCTTACGTTGACAAAGGAAATATCCTCAGATGAAAACTAGAAAGAAGGTTTCTTAGAAACTTCTTGGTGATGTGTGAATTCATCTCACAGAGTTACACTTATGTTTATTGGAGCAGTCCATTGACACTGTCTTTGAGGAACCTGAGAAGGGCTTCTTTGGATCGCATTGAGGCCTACGCTGATAAAGGAAATTTCATAAGTTCAAAACGTGAAAGAAGCTTTCTGAGAAACTTCTTTCTGATCAGTGAGTTCGTCTCACAGACTTACAACTTAGACCTCAGAAAACAGTTTACTAACACTCTTTTCATGGAAACTGCAAAGTGATATTTGGGAGCCCATAAGGGCCCATCGTGAAAAAGGAAATATCCTCACATAATAACTAGAGAGAAGCTTTCTGAGAGATTGCTTTCTGATGTGTGATTTCATCACACAGAGTTCCACCCTTCCCTTCTTGGAACAGTTTGCTAACAC
>NW_022141614.1:0-12743 GCF_007565055.1 Rhinopithecus roxellana
ATGGTTCGTGGAGCAGTCCATTAACACTGTCTTTGAGGAACCTGAGAAGGGTTTCCTTGGATCGCATTGAGGCCTACAATGATAAAGGAAATTTCATCAGTTCAAAACGTGAAAGCAGCTTTCTGAGAAACTTCTTTCTGATCAGTGAGTTCATCTCACAGACTTACAGCTTAGTCCTCAGGAAGCAGATTGCTAACATTCTTTTCGTGGAAACTGCAAAATGATATTTGGGAGCCCATAGGGGCCCAAGGTGCAAAAGGAAATATCCTCATATAATAACTAGAAAGAAGATTTCTGAGAGATTGCTTTCTGATGTGTGACTTCATGACACAGAAATCCACCCTTGCCTTCTTGGAAGAGTTTGCTAACACTGTTGTCGTGGAATCAGCAAAGTGATATTTTTGAGCTCATTGAGGGCAATGGTGAAAAAGGAAATATCCTCAGATTAAAACTGGAAAGAAGCCTCCTGAGAAACCGCATTGCCATGTGTGAATGCAACTCACAGCGTTACACGTTTCTCTTCAGTGATCAGTTTGTTAACACAGTTTTCTGGAAATCTGGAATTAGATACTTCATAGCAGAATGAAGCTTACGTTGACAAAGGAAATTTCCTCAGATGAAAACTAGAAATAAGCTTTCTGAGAAACTTCTTGGTGATGTGTGAAATCATCTCACAGAGCTACAATTATGTTTCGTGGAACAGTCCATTAGCACTGTCGTTGAGAAATCTGAGAAGGGCTTCTTTGGATCGCATTGAGGCCTACACAGCTCAAGGAAAATTCATCAGTTCAAAACGTGAAAGAAACTTTCTGAGAAAATACTTTCTGAAGAGTGAGTTCATTAACAGAGCTTACTAACTTAGACCTCAGGAAGCAGTGTGCAAACACTATTTTCGTGGAAACTGCAAAGTGATATTTGGGGATCCAAAAAGGGGCAATGATGAAAATGGAAATATCCTTACATATAACTAGAGAGAAGCCTTCTGAGAGATTGCTTTCTGATGTGTGACTTCATCACACAGAGTTCCACCCTTCCCTTCTTGGAACAGATTGCTAACCCTGTTGGTCGTGGATTCTGCAAAGTGATATTTGGGAGCCCATACGGGCCGATGGTGAAAAAGCAAGTATCCTCACATAATAAGCAGAGAGAAGCTTTCTGAGAGATTGCTTTCTGAATGTGACTTCATCACAAGAGTTCCAGCGTTCCCTTCTTGGAACAGTTTGTTAACACTGTTGTCGTGGTTTCTGCAAGGTGATATTTGGGAGCTCATTGAGGGCTATGGTGAAAAGGAAATATCCTCAGATTAAACCTGGAAGGAAGCCTTCTGAGAAGTGGATTGCCATGTGTGAATGCAACTCACAGCGTTACACGTTTCTCTTCAGTGATCAGTTTGTTAACACAGTTTGCTGGAATCTGCAATGAGATACTTCATAGCGCAATGAAGCTTCCGGTAACAAAGGAAATATCCTCAGATGAAAACTAGAAAGAAGCTTTCCTAGAAACTTCTTGGTGATGTGTGAATTCATCTCACAGAGTTACACTGATGGTTCGTGGAGCAGTCCATTAACACTGTCTTTGAGGAACCTGAGAAGGGTTTCCTTGGATCGCATTGAGGCCTACAATGATAAAGGAAATTTCATCAGTTCAAAACGTGAAAGCAGCTTTCTGAGAAACTTCTTTCTGATCAGTGAGTTCATCTCACAGACTTACAACTTAGACTTCAGGAAGCAGTTTGCTAATACTCTTTTCGTGGAAACTGCAAAGTGATATTTGGGAGCCCATAGGGGCCCATGTGAAAAAGGAAATGTCCTCACATAATAACTAGAGAGAAGCTTTCTGAGACATTGCTTTCTGATATGTGACTTCATCACACAGAGTTCCACCCTTCCCTTCTGGAACAGTTTTGCTAACACTGTTGTCGTGGATTCTGCAAAGTGATATTTGGGAGCCCTTAGGGCCCCATGGTGGAAAAGGAAGTATCCTCACATAAAAACTAGAGAGAAGCTTTCTGAGACATTGCTTTCTGATATGTGACTTCATCAGCAGAATTCCACACTTACCTTGTTGGAACAGTTTGCTACCACTGTTGTCGTGGATTCTACAAAGCGATATTTGGGATCCCATAGGGGCCCATGATTAAAAAGGAAATATCCTCACATAATAACTAGAGAAGTTTTCTGAGAGATTGCTTTCGGATATGTGACTTGTTCACACAGAGTTCCACCCTTCCCTTCTTGGAACAGTTTGCTAACACTGTAGTCGTGGATTCTGCAAAGTGATATTTGGGAGCTCATTGAGGGCTATGGTGAAAAAGGAAATATCCTCAGATTAAAACTGGAATGAAGCCTTCTGAGAAGATGCATTGCCATGTGTGAATGCAAGTCACAGAGTTACACGTTTCTCTTCATTGATCAGTTTGTTAACATTTTCTGGAAATCTGCAATTGGATACTTCGTAGTACAATGAAGCTAACGGTAACAAAGGGAATATCCTCAGATGAAAAATAGAAAGAAGATGTCGTAGAATCTTCTTGGTGATGTGTGAATTCATCTCACAGAGTTACACTTGTGTTTCGTGGAGCAGTCCATTAACGCTGTCTTTGAGGAACCTGAGAAGGACTTCCTTGGATCGCATTGAGGCCTAGGCTGATAAAGGAAATTTCATCAGTTCAAAACGTGAAAGAAGCTTTCTGAGAAACTTCTTTCTGATCAGTGAGTTCATCTCACAGACTTACAACTTTGACCTCAGGAAGCAGTTTGCTAACACTCTTTTCGTGGAAACTGCAAAGTGATATTTGGGAGCACTTAGGGGCCCATGGTGAAAAAGGAAATATCCTCACATAATAACTAGAGCGAAGCTTTCTGAGAGATGCTTTCTGATGTGTGACTTCATCACACAGAGTTCCACCCTTCCCTACTTGGAACAGTTTGCTAACACTGTTGTCGTGCATTCTACAAAGTGGTATTTGGGAACCCATTGAGGACTATGGTGAAAAAGGAAATATCCTGTGATGAAAACTGGAAAGAAGCCTTCTTTGAAACTGGATTGCCATGTGGGAATGCAACTCACAGAGTTACACGTTTCTCTTCAGTGAGCAGTTTGTTAACACAATTTTCTGGAAATCTGGAATTAGATACTTCATAGCACAATGAAGCTTACGTTGACAAAGGAAATATCCTCAGATGAAAACTAGAAATAAGCTTTCTGAGAAACTTCTTGGTGATGTGTGAAATCATCTCAAAGAGTTACAATTATGTTTCGTGGAACAGTCCATTAACACTGTCTTTGAGAAATCTGAGAAGGACTTCTTTGGATCGCATTGAGGCCTACACAGCTAAAGGAAAATTCATCATTTCAAAACGTGAAAGAAACTTTCTGAGAAAGTATTTTCTGTACAGTGAGTTCATTAAACAGACTTACAACTTAGACCTCAGGAAGCAGTGTGCGAACACTATTTTCGTGGAAACTGCAAAGTGATATTTGGGAGCCAATAGGGGGCAATGATGAAATAGGAAATATCCTTACATAATAACTAGAGAGAAGCCTTCTGAGAGATTGCTTTCTGATGTGTGGCTTCATCACACAGAGTTCCACCCTTCCCCTCTTGGAACAGTTGCTAACACTGTTGTCGTGGATTCTGCAAAGAGATATTTGGGAGCCAATAGGGGCCCATGGTGAAAACGGAAGTATCCTCACATAATAACTAGAGAGAAGCTTTCTGAGAGATTGCTTTCCGATGTGTGACTTCATCACACAGAGTTCCACTATTCCCTTCTTGGAACAGTTTGCTGACGCTGTTTTCGTGGATTCTGCAAAGTGATATTTGGTAGCCCATAGGGGCCCATGGTGAAAACGGAAGTATCCTCACATAATAATTAGAGAGAAGCTTTCTGAGAGATTGCTTTCTGATGTGTGACTTCATCACACAGAGTTCAACCCTTCCATTCTTGGAAGAGTTTGCTAACACGGTTGTCTTGGATGCTGCAAAGTGATTTTTTGGAGCCCATTGTGACCCATGGTGAAAAAGGAAGTATCCTCACATAATAACTAGAGAGAAGCTTTCTGAGAAATTGCTTTCAGATATGTGACTTCATCACACAGAGTTCCACCCTTCCCTTCTTGGAACAGTTTGCTAACACTGTTGTCGTGGATTCTGCAAAGTGATATTTGGGAGCTCAATGACGCCTATGGTGAAAAAGGAAATATCCTGAGATTAAAATTGGAAAGAAGAATTCTGAGAAACTGCATTGCCCTTTGTGAAGGCAACACACAGAGTTACACGTTTTTCTTCAGTGATCAGTTTGTTAACACAGTTTTCTTGAAATCTGCAACGAGATACTTCATAGCGCAATGAAGCTTATGGTGACAAAGGAAATATCCTCAAATGAAAAGTAGAACGAAGCTTTCTGAGAAACTTCTTGGTGATGTGTGAATTCATCTCACAGAGTTATACTTATGTTTCGTGGAGTAGTCCATTAACACTGTCTTTGAGGAACCTGAGAAGGGCTTCCTCAGATCGCATTGAGGACTACGCTGATAAAGGAAATTTCATCAGTTCAAAACCTGAAAGAAGCTTTCTGAGAAACTTCTTTCTGATCAGTGAGTTCATGTCACAGACTTACAACTTAGACCTCTGAAAGCAGTTTGCTAACACTCTTTTCGTGGAAACTGCAAAGTGATATTTGGGCGCCCGTAGGGGCTCATGGTGAAAAAGGAAATATCCTCACATAATAATTAGAGAGAAGCTTTCTGAGAGATTGCTTTCTGATGTGTGACTTCATCACACAGAGTTCCACCCTTCCCTTCTTGGAACAGTTAGCTAACACTGTTGTCTTGGATGCTGCAAAGTGACTTTTGGGAGCCCATAGTGGCCCATGGTGAAAAAGGAAGTATCCTCATATACAAACTAGAGAGAAGCTTTCTGAGTGATTGCTGTGATGTGTGAATTCATCACACAGAGTTCCACACTTCCCTTCTTGGAACACTTTGCTAACACTGTTGTCGTGGATTCTGCAAAGTGATATTTGGGATCTCATTGAGGGCTATGGTGAAAAAGGAAATTTCCTCAGGTTAAAACTGGAAAGGAGGCTTCTGAGAAACTGCATTGCCCTCTGTGAATTTACCTCACAGAGTTACACGTTTCTCTTCAGTGATCAGTTTGTTAACACAGTTTTCTGGAAATCTGCAATTAGATACTTCATAGCGCAAGAAGCTTAAGGTGAAAAAGGAAATATCCTCAGATGAAAACTAGAAAGAAGCTTTCTTAGAAACATCTTGGTGATGTGTGAACTCATCTCACAGAGTTACACTTATGTTTCATGGAGCAATCCTTTAACACTGTCTTTGAGGTACCTGAGAAGGGCTTCTTTGGATCACATTGAGGGGTATGTCTGATAAACGAATTTCTTCAGTTCAAAACGTGAAAGAAGCTTTCTGAGAACTTCTTTCTGATCAATGAGTCATCACGCAGACTTACAACTTAGACCTCAGGAAGCAGTTTGCTAACATTCTTTTCCTGGAAACTGCAAGGTGATATTTGGGAGCTCATAGGGACCCATGGTGAAAAAGGAAATATCCTCACATAATAACTAGAGAGAAGCTTCTGAGTGATGCTTTCTGATGTGTGATTTCGTCACACAGAGTTCCACACTTCCCTTCTTGGAACAGTTTGCTAACACTGTTGTCGTGGATTCTGGTAAGTGATATTTGGGAGCTCATTGGGGCTATGGTGAAAAAGGATATATCCTCAGGATTAAAACTGGAAAGAAGCCATTCTGAGAAACTGCATGGCCATGTGTGAACTGCAACTCACAGAGTAACACGTTTCTCTTCAGTTATCAGTTTATTAACACAGTTTCTGGAAATCTGCAGAGATACTTATAGCGCAAGGAAGCTTATGGGTGAACAAAGGCAATATCCTCAGATGCAAACCTAGAAAGAAGCTTTCTTAGAACTTCCTGGTGATTGTGAATTCCTCTCAGAGTGTTACACTTATATTTCGTGGAGGCAGTCAATACACTGTTTTTGAGAACCTGAGAGGGGATTCTTTGGATCGCTTGAGGCCTGCGCTGATAAAGGAAATATCATCAGTTCAAAATGTGAAAGAAACTTTCTGAGAACTACTTTCTGATCAGTGAGTTCTTCTCACAGACTTACAACATAGACGTCAGGGGGAAGTTTCCTAACACTCTTTTCGTGGAAACTGCAAAGGGATATTTGGTAACCCATAGGGGCCCATGATGAAAAAGGAAGTTTCCTCACATAAATACTACAGAGAAGCTTTCTGAGAGATTGCTTTGTGATGTGTGACTTCATCACACAGAGTTCCACCCTTCCCTTCTTGGAAACAGTTGCTAACACTGTGGTGGATTCTGCAAACTGATATTTGGGAGCTCATTGAGGGCTATGGTGAAAAAGGAAATATGCTCACATAATAACTAGAGAGAAGCTTTCTGATAGATTGCTTTCTGATGTTTGACTTCCTCACACAGAGTTCCACCCTTCCCTTCTTGGAACAGTTTGCTAACACTGTTGTCGTGGATTCTGCAAAGTGATATTTGGGAGCTCATTGAGGGATATTGGGAAAAAGGAAATGTACTCAGATTCAAACTGGAAAGAAGCCTTCTGAGAAACGGCATTGCCATGTGTGAATGCAACTCACAGAGTTACATGTTTCTCTGCAGTGATCAGTTTGTTAACATAGTTTTCTGGAAATCTGCAATGAGATACTTCATAGCGCAATGAGATTATGGTGACAAAGGAAATATCCTCAGATGAAAACTAGAAAGAATCTTTCTGAGAAACTTCTTGGGGATGTGTGAATTCATCTCACAGAGTTACACTTATGTTTCGTGGAGCAGTCCATTAACTCTGTCTTTGAGGAACTGGAGAAGGGCTTCTTTGATCGCATTGAGGCCTAAGCTGATGAAGGAAATTTCATCAGTTCAAAACGTGAATGAAGGATTCTGAGAACTTCTTTACATCAGTGATTTCATCTCACAGACTTACAACATAGACCTCAGGAAGCAGTTTGCTAACACTCTTTTCGTGGAAACTGCAAAGTGATATTTGGTATCCCATGGGGACCCATGGTGAAAAAGGAAGTATCCTCACGTAAATACTAGAGAGAAGCTTTCTGAGAGATTGCTTTCTGATGTGTGACTTCATCACACAGAGTTCCACATTTCCCTTCTTGGAACAGTTTGCTAACAATGTTGTCGTGGATTCTGCAAAGTGATATTTGGGAGCCCATAGGGGCCAATGGTGAAAAAGGAAGTATCCTCACATAATAACTAGAGAGAAGCTTTCTGGAGATTCCTTTACGATATGTGATTTCAACACACAGAGTTCCACCCTTCCCTTCTTGGAAAAGTTTGCTAACACTGTTGTCGTGGATTCTGCAAAGTGATACTTGGGAGCTCATTGAGGGCTATGGTGAAAAAGGAAATATCCTCAGATTGAAACTGGAAAGAAGCCTTCTGAGAAACTACATTGCCATGTGTGAATGCAACTCACGGAGTTGCACGTTTCTCTTCAGTGATCAGTTTCTTAACACAGTTTTCTGGAAGTCTGCAATTAGATACTTCATAGCGCAAAGAAGCTTAAGGTGAAAAAGGAAATATCCTCAGATGAAAACTAGAAAGAAGCCTCTTAGAAACTCTTGGTGAAGCGTGTAACCCTTTTGTGTTACATTCACACATGGCAATGCAGTTCCTCAGAAGGCTTCTTTCCAGGTTTAATCTGAGGATATTTCCGTTTTCACCATAGCCCTCAATGAGATCCCAATATCACTTTGCAGAATCCACGACAACAGTGTTAGCAAACCTTCCAAGAAGGGAAGGGTGGAACTCTGTGTGATGAAGTCACACATCGAAAGCAATCTCTCAGAAACTTCTCTCTAGTATTGATGTGAGGATACTTCATTTTTCACCATGGGCCTCTATGGGCTCCCAATATCACTTTGCACAATCCACGACAACAGTGTTAGCAAACTGTACCAAGAAGGGGAGGGTTGAACTCTGTGTGATGATTCACACATTAGAAGCAATCTCTCAGAAAGCTTCTCTCTACTAATTGTGAGGATAATTCCTTTTTCACCATGGTCCCCTATGGCCCAAATATCACTTTGCAGTTTCCACGAAAAGAGTAGCTAGCAAACTGCTTCCTGAGGTCTAAGTTGAAAGTCTGTGAGATGAACTACTGATGATAAAGAAGTTTCTCAGAAAGCTTCTTTCACGTTTTGAACTGATGAAATTCTTTATCAGCGTTAGGCCTCAATGCGATCCAAAGAAGCCCTTCTCAGGTTCCTCAGACAGTGTGAATGGACTGCTCCATGAAACATAAATGTAACTCTGTGAGATGAGTTCACAACATCACCAAGAAGTTTCTAAGAAGGCTTCTTTCTAGTTTTCATCTGAGGATATTTCCTTTTCACCTTAAGCTTCTTGCGTATGAAGTATAATTGCAGACTTCCAGAAAACTGTGTTAAGAAACTGATCACTGAAGAGAAACGTGCAACTCCGTGAGTTGCATTCACACATGGCAATGTGTTCTCAGAAGGCTTCTTTCCAGTTTCAATCTGAGGATATTTCCTTTTTCACCATAGACCTCAATGAGCTCCCAAGTATCACTTTGCAGAATCCACGACAACAGTGTTAGCAAACTTTTCCAAGAAGGGAAGGGTGGAACTTGTGTGTTGAAATCACATATCGTAAAGAATCTCCAGAAAGCTTCTCTCTAGTTATTATGTGAGGATACTTCTTTTTCACCATTGGCCCCTATGGGCTCCCAAATATCGCTTTGCAGAATCCACGACAACATGTTAGCAAAATGTTCCAAGAAGGGAAATGTGGAACTCTGTGTGATGAAGTCACACATCAGAAAGCAATCTCTCAGAAAGCTTCTCTCTAGTATTTACGTGAGGATCTTCCTTTTTCACCATGGGTCCCCATGGGATACCAAATATCACTTTGCAGTTTCCACGAAAAAGTGTTAGCAAACTGATTCCTGAGGTCTATGTTGTAAGTCTGTGAGATGTAATCACTGATGTAAAGAAGTTTCTCAGAATCTTCATTCACGTTTTGAACTGATGAAATTTCCTTCATCAGCTTAGGCCTCAATGCGATCAAAGAAGCCCTTCTCCAGTTCCTCAAAGACAGAGTTAATGGACTGCTCCACGAAACATAAGTGTAACTCTGTGAGATGAATTCACACATCCCCAAGAATGTTTCTCAGAAAGATTCTTTCTAGTTTTCATCTGACGGATTTCCTTGTCACCATAATCTTATTGCGTATGAAGTATCTCATTGCCAGAATTTCCAGAAACTATGTTAACACTGATCACTGAAGAGAACATGTAACTCTGTGAGTTGCATTCACAACATGGCATGCCGTTTCTCAGAAGGCTTCTTTCCAGTTTGAATGCTGAGTACATTTCCTTTTCCATATCCTCAATGAGCTCCCAAATATCATTTGCAGAATCCACGACAAGCAGTGTTAGCAACTGTTCCAAGAAGGGAAGGGTGGAACTCTGTGTGATGAAGTCACACTCACAAAGCAATCTCTCAGAAACTTCTCTGTAGTATTTATTGTGAGGAAACTTCCTTTTTCATCATGGGCCCCTATGGGTTACCAAATATCCCTTTGCAGTTTCCACGAAAGAGTGTTAGGAAACTTCCCCCTGACGTCTATGTTGTAAGTCTGTGAGAAGAACTCACTGATCAGAAAAGTAGTTTCTCAGAAAGTTTCTTTCCAATTTTGAACTGCATGATATTTCTTTATCAGCGCAGGCCTCCAAGCGATCCAAAGAATCCCCTCTCAGGTTCCTCAAAAACAGTGTTATTGGACTGCTCCACGAAATATAAGTGTACACTCTGAGAGGAATTCACAATCACCAGGAAGTTCTAAGAAAGCTTCTTTCTAGGTTTTCATCTGAGGATATTTCCTTGTGTCACCTAAGCTCCTGCGCTATGAAGTATCTCATTGCAGATTTCCAGAAAACTGTGTTAATAAACTGATCACTGAAGAGAAACGTGTTACTCTGTGAGTTGCATTCACACATGGCAATGCAGTTTCCAGAAGCTTCTTTCCAGTTTAATCTGAGGATATATCCTTTTCACCATAGCCCTCAATGAGCCTCCAATATCACTTTACAGAATCCACGACACAGTGTTAGCAAACTGTTCCAAGAAGGGAAGTGTGGAACTCTGTGTGACGAAATCACACATCAGAATGCAATCACTCAGAAAGCTTCTCTCTAGTTATTATGTGAGGATTTCCTTTTTCACCATGGGTCCCAATGAGCTCCAAATATCACCTTGCAGTTTCCAGGAAAAGAATGTTAGCAAACTGCTTCCTGAGGTTCTAAGTTGTAAGTCTGCGTGATGAACTCATTGATCGAAAGAAGTTTCTCAGAAAGCTTCTTTCACGTTTTGAACTGAAGAATTTCGTTTATCAGCATCCCCTCAATGTGATCCAAAGAAGCCCTTTATCAGTACCTCAAACGACAGTTTTAAGGATTGCTCCATGAAACATAAGTGTAACTCTGTGAGATGAGTTCACACATCACCAAGGTTTCTAAGAAAGCTTCTTTCTAGTTTCATCTGAGGATATTTCCTTTTCACCTTAAGCTTCTTTGCGCTATGAAGTATCTAATTGCAGATTCCAGAAAACTGTGTTAACAAACTGATCACTGAAGAGAACGTGTAACTCTGTGAGGTAAATTCACAGAGGCAATGAGTTTCTCAGAAGCCCTTTCCAGTTTTAACCTGAGGAAATTTCCTTTTTCACCATAGCCCTCAATGAGATCCCAAATATCACTTTGCAGAATCCACGACAACAGTGTTAGCAAAGTGTTCCAAGAAGGAAGTGTGGAACTCTGTGTGATGAATTCACACATCACAGCAATCACTCAGAAAGCTTCTCTCTAGTTTGTATATGAGGATATTCCTTTTTCACCAGGGCCACTATGGGCTCCCAAAGTCACTTGCCAGCATCCAAGACAACAGTGTTAGCTAACTGTTCCAAGAAGGGAAGGTGGAACTCTGTGTGATGAAGTCAACAATCAGAAAGCAATCTCTCAGAAAGCTTCTCTCTAATTATTATGTGAGGATATTTCCTTTTTCACCATGGGCCCTATGGGCGCCCAAATTCACTTTGCAATTTCCACGAAAAGTGTTAGCAAACTGCTTTCAGAGGTCTAAGTTGTAAGTCTGTGACATGAACTCACTGATGAAAAGAAGTTTCTCAGAAAGCTTTTCACGTTTGAACTGATGAAATTTCCTTTTCAGCGTAGTCCTCAATGCGATCTGAGGAAGCCCTTCTCAGGTTCCTCAAAGACAGTGTTAATGGACTACTCCACGAAACATAAGTATAACTCTGTGAGATGAATTCACACATCACCAAGAAGTTTCTCAGAAAGCTTCGTTTACTTTTCATTTGAGGATATTTCCTTTGTCACCATAAGCTTCATTGCGCTATGAAGTATCTCGTTGCAGATTTCAAGAAACTGTGTTAACAAACGATCACTGAAGAAAAACGTGTAACTCTGTGTGTTGCCTCACAAAGGGCAATGCAGTTTCTCAGAATTCTTCTTTCCAATTTTAATCTCAGGATATTTCCTTTTCACCATAGGCGTCATTGAGCTCCCAAATATCACTTTGCAGAATCCACGACAACATGTTAGCAAAACTGTTCCAAGAGGGAAGGGTGGAACTCTGTGTGATGAGTCACAATATCTGAAAGCAATTCTCAGAAGCTTCTCTCTAGTTATTATGTGAGGATACTTCCTTTTTCACCATGGGTCACAATGGCTCCAAAAATCACTTTGCAGCATCCAAGACAACCGTGTAGCAACTCTTCCAAGAATGGAAGGGTTGAACTCTGTGTGATGAAGTCACACATCAGAAAGCAATCTCTCAGAAAGCTTCTCTCTATTTATTATGTGAGGAACTTCCGTTTTCACCATGGGCCCTATGGGCTACCAAATATCACTTTGCAGAATCCACGAAAACAGCGTTAGACAAACTGTTCAAGAAGGGAATAGTGGAACTCTGTGTACGAAGCCACATGGAAAGCATCTCTCAGAAAGCTTCTCTCTCAGTTATTATGTGAGGATATTCCGTTTTCACCATGGGCCCCTATTGGCTCCCAATATCTCTTTGCAAATCCACGACACAGTGTTAGCAACTGTTCCAAGAGGGAAGGTGGAACTCGTGTGATGAAGCCACACATCAGAAAGCAATCTCTCAGAAGGCTTCTCTCTAGTTATTGTAAGGAATCTTCCTATTTTCATCATTGCCCCCTATTGGCTCCCAAATATCACTTTGCAGTTTCCACGAAAATAGTGTCGCACACTGCTCCTGAGGTTAAGTTGTAAGTCTGTTTAATGAATCACTGTACAGAAAAAACTTTCTCAAAGTTTCTTTCACTTTTGAAATGATGAATTTTCCTTTAGCTGTGTAGGCCTCAATGCGATCCAAAGAGTCGTTCTCAGATTCTCAAGCAGTGTTAATGGACTGTTCCACGAAACATAATTGTAACTCTTTGAGATGATTCACATCCCAAGAAGTTTCTCAGAAAGCTTATTCTAGTTTTCATCTGCGGATTGTCCTTTGTCAACGTAACTTCATTGGCTAACATGAAGTATCTAATTCAGATTTCCCAGAAAATTTGTGTTAACACATGCTCACTGAAGAGAAACGTGTACTCTGTGAGTTGCATTCCCACATGCAATCCAGTTTCAA